>NW_028292569.1:6345726-6495726 GCF_029948245.1 Actinia tenebrosa | reverse complement strand
GTAACCTGGTGCTGTAGATTTGATTATTAAGTTGTTGAGTATCGGATACAGTGAACTAATTAACATTTCTACCAAAATTCTCTAATCATACCAAATGACTGAAGCCTCAATCAAGGCTGAACTTGGACAAAAGATATTGAACCTGGCCTATTGAAGTTAGAAAATATTACTGAAAGAAAAATATAAAGAAAGAAAGGAAGAAAGGAAGGAAGAGAGAAAAAAGAAAGAAAGTGGAACAAACGAAAGTCATTAAAAAGGAAGTCAAAAAACCTACATTTGGAAGCTAGAAAGACAAAAATACGAAAGAGAAAAATAGATAAGATATAGAAAGAGAGAAAGAGAAAAGATATCTTCTTAAAACTATCTTAACAGTCCTACTGGACTACCGAAATACGTTAAACTTTTTGACGTTAAATATACGAATTTGATCAGGAAAATAGACAAAATTTGATCTAAAGAAGCTTATACGTGCCGGATTATAAGGATTTTTCTGGCACCCGTCATTCGACATCTGAAAAACAAATGCTTAAGATTCGTTTGCGTTAAGATTTAACTCTAATCTTGGTCTAAGTGGAATGAGAAGCATTAACTTGAGAATTTTATCACTTGAGCTTCTGTTCTTGAGCCCACTGTCATTTTGGTCTTCGGTGATAAACTAAGAACTCGGAAAAATGGTACAATCTAAGCTCTGTTTTCTAATTGGCTAAAATGACGACAATATAATAATAATAACAATGATGATGATGATGATTGTGATGATTATGATGATGATGGTGATAGTAATGATGATGATGATGATGATGATAAAAAGAATCAGAAGAAGACTATGAATGAAAAATGAAAATGCAGAAGCTCTGCGCATGATCAAGTCACGTCACCCGCCGGTCAAGTCCCCTGCAGGCTCAGGCAAATAGAGCTAGGAATTGATATTGTTTTAATATAGAGTTAAATCACTTCATACTTGAAAACACAAACCGTCTTTATATCCAACGTTGAAGAAATTGTTTTGATAAATTTACTTTTTCATAATATGACGTTTTAAAGATATTTCTTTGCAAGAAATTTTGATGTTTTCTTTATAGCGAGTGGGTCGTATAGTAATCGTAAAACCATCTTAGTACGGTATTCCTCGCACCAAGATAAGACAAAAGACACCATCTCCATACTTCCCTTAGGCGACAGCTTTGGCATTATTCTAAATTAACGTTGAAAGAGCTAAAATTTCAATGGAAAACCTCATTAGAAAACAAAGAAGAGTCTAAGAATGAATCAAGGAAATAAATGGTAAATTCAATACTGTCTGATAAATATAAATTTGGGAAGGATGTGGATTTGCGATTTAAAAACTTCAGTGCCAGAAAAGAGAAATTCCTAATCTTGGCAGATTAGTAAGAGAAGCACTTTGATCTAAATAATTTTTTTGTAATCTTAAGTAAATAAAGATTTGGTACAGTTACTCCATGCTGTCATAAACTGTACTTTAGCACCTAAGTCGAAATAAAACCTGTTCGGTCCGAAGTGTCGTTTTTTAAAACCTGACACATTTATCATAACACAAACGCTTTAGCAGTCTGAATATAAAGAATGTTTCTCATTAATGCATTTTGTGTCAAAAGAAATTCAATTATTTATGTTTAAGAAAATTTGTTTTAACTCAAAAATAATATTTTTTTACACTTTGAATTTCTTTTTTCTTTAAATCGATTCGATTAAAACAAATGAAAAATAATAAAACAATATTGCAAAGTTCAATTGCTTGAAATAATTTTTCTGATGTAACTTCTAGTTTTATTGACTTATTCACTCTCACATTTTCTGCCTTGAAATTCCATTAAATCTTAAATGAAAAACATTTCAAACGAATGTACATTTAATATATGCGATAGTTTTTGTATATCAGTACTAATCTATCTTTGTTTTCGATACAAAAATTTCAGCAAAACCGAAACTCCATCAAACGAACAAACAAACAAACAACGAAAATGAACTCAGTATACCAGTAATTCAAACAAGTTAAAATTTGAAATAAATATACGTATACATATTTTCTCAACGAAAAGTATAAGGAAGGAATATAGGTAAGGAATGAATTTTATTTATGTTGATTATAAAGTAAAGTGGTTTCTTTTTCGAGAGGAGAGAGACACACACACCACACACAGCTCGAAGGCTACTATATCGCTTTCTAATAGTAATAGTATTTCTAAAAGTTAGTAAATATTTTAAAAAATTATTTGTATTTTCAGTTCCGAAAAATGAGACTTATTTATTAATGGCAGCTTTTTCTTTTCAGAAAATTTCAACGGATTCAAATATTCGACTCAAAATATAGTATAAAATAACAATAACCGCTGCGTTATTAAGAGTAAACTTACCTATTCATGGATATTGTTTATTGAGATTTCTGGTGTAGCTTTTAGTGCGATGGAGTGTCTTTTAACCGTGTCAGTTTAGAAGCGAAAATTAAGGCAAGACTAGCTTGATATAAAATATAGTGACTATGCTATGAACGTATACGTAGTTCCTTTGAGGAATTGTTTTCGTTTGGCGACGCGTAGTTAAATTGCACTAAGCTCGTTCTCTGCCCACGTTAATCGAGCTTTGATGTCTTTGTCATCCCGTCACAACAGCGTTTGACGCATTTTTCCTAAACGCACATGTTTTGCGTGCATCCTTTTTGAAACAGAATTTGAAATAACAAAAGGAAACTACCACTGATTGGCAGCATTCTTTTAACTACATCAACTTCACTTACAGAGATAAAAATATCAAAAGTCTTAAATTAAGTTAAATTTATACTTTTATCGAATACAAATTTTTGTTGAGTCGTCGTTGTCGTAGTAGTAGTAGTGTCGTAGTATATAAAGTGATTTACTACAGATTGGGAAATACTAGCGCAGCGCAACCGCGACGTCATAAAAACGAAGACAAAGGCGAAATTCGGACAAACAAACTTACAAGTTTACTTTCAGCAGATAATTTTCACACCGATCGCAGTTGATCTTAGTTTACATGGGTTGTTATTGTAACTTTAAGTAAAAATAATAAAATCGGTTAGTTTTTTTGTTTTTAGTATGATCCTCGTAGCGGTTAAACAGAATGCAATGTTTGTCCGAATCTTTAAAGGGACTCTGAGGTGCCAGACACATCATAGCTTAAAATGTACATCAAACCTTGTTGATTTTGAAAATCGAAATGAAAATTCCATGAAATGCGTTTTTTGGGGTGATATCGTCCGTCAAAGTTGCGAAATGACTTAAGCTGGGCTCCCTGTGGAATATCGCGGATTTGATGGCTTGGGATGCCTGGGCTGTGATGACGTCAGATAGTGGAACATGTTGGATAGCTGGAGCTGAATCAACCAAATTTCGCTATGGAAGTATGGCTGTTCTTTATCAATTTGAGCCGGAAATTGCTTGAGGAGAAGAATATAATACACCCGATGAAAGTGTGAGCGAGGACAGTGAGCTAGAAGAAGTGGCGAACGAGGAAAGGCTTCTAGGAATCGATCTTAAAGTCAACAATGTGTCGTGATGAAAACAGCTAGCTGATATGTGTTTATGTTGTTAAATGAGCTTATTAGGTAAAAGATTATGAGGTAAATGAAACATTTTATTTCACTTAAGATTTCAATATTTTCTGATGTTAAACTCAACGTAATTATTAGACATGACATGCATCACGACTATTGTGTCTGAACCGAGATGTGCTTAGGACTGCATTTAATAGTTTCTCTTCATGACAGAGAAGGCTCATTCCAAATTGAACAAATATTACAAATAAGTGAGTTTTTTAAAGTATTTTCTATTACGTTCTTATATTCCAAATAAGTGAGCTTTTTTCGGTATTTTCTTTTTCATATACGTATACGTTCAATGCATATTCATTTCGCTGAAATGCTTTTTCAGCCCTCTGCGTTGTGCTAGTTCTGATATCGCCAATTTATAATTACATGGTGAATGCACGGTTATCTTAGCAAAAAGATCAGCATGTGTGGTATCTAAGATATTAAAGATCTACCTTCCCTGAATGTATGAGGAAGATACTGGCTTTAAAGAAGATGGAAGTGAAGATGAAGTTGCTGACACGTACACCACATCGATTCCTAGAAGCCTTTCCTCGTTCGTCACTTCTTCTAGCTCACTGTCCTCGCTCACACTTTCATCGGGTGTATTATATTCTTCTCCTCAAGCAATTTCCGGCTCAAATTGATAAAGAACGGCCATACTTCCATAGCGAAATTTGGTTGATTCAGCTCCAGCTATCCAACATGTTCCACTATCTGACGTCATCACACCTCATTCATCCCAAGCCATCAAATCCGCGATATTCCACAGGGAGCCCAGCTTAAGTCATTTCGCAACTTTGACGGACGATATCACCCCAAAAAACGCATTTCATGGAATTTTCATTTCGATTTTCAAAATCAAAAATGTTTGATGTACATTTTAAGCTATGATGTGTCTGGCGCCTCAGAGTCCCTTTAAGCTATTTTTAGAATCAGTGCGCTGCGCTATTAGTAGAGACTATTAGAGGTTCATAGCAGATCTTCTTTCTTTCTTTTTCTTTTTCTTTTTTTTTTTTTTGGATTTGCATCTATTTTGCGATACACTACAACTAACTGGTATACAGTCTGAGGAAAAATTGAATCGAATTGAATTGAATATTGAAGACTTTATTTAATGAGGGTGACACGTGACAGTAATTTTGTTAACTGATAAACTTGTGGCCCTCTAAATACTACTAATTACAATAATATAAATATTTGTATAAATAGAAGAAAATCACTATTATCTGTTTAATAGTAGCAGCAGTGTATATAGAGGATATTACATGGGCGCGCAGAGATACGAAATTTATCTCCGAGTGTTGAAAAGATCTCTCACGAGTGAGCGCAGCGAACGAGTGAGAGATTTTCAACACGAGAAGATAAATTTCGTATCTCCAAGCGGCTATGTAATATTCTGTTTATTATATAATTATCCATAAAATCAACTTAATAAGCTTTTTATTATTATAAAAAAGTATTTATTTATAAACTAATAGCTTAAATTCTATTGGTAACGATATTTTCACATTTTCACATGTGAAAATATCAGTTTTTCGAAAAGGAGAAATATAGGTATTTTATGGATAATTATATGATAAAGTATTATAGAACATTTTTCGAATGACTGTGAAAAGCTCATGGCACGAACGCGGTCATGACACAGCAAGGCATATTCAACAGCCCAATCACATAGCTTGAGAATTTACCTTCCATCCAAATCAAATATCCAGAACACGACATAAACACGGCGCGGACACGGTCACGCCAAAGGTCACGGCACTTTTAGGCCAATAACATTGCGCGAGAAAAAAATCAGCCAATTAAAATTCTAGAAAACATAACGGTCACGGCATGGCACGCTTATACGGCACTGAGCTTTTCACAGTCATACGAAAACTACTCTAGTAGTAGTAGCTGTAGTAGTATTGCTAGTGGTAGTGGCACGAGTGGAAGCGGTATGGGTAACGGTAGCGGTAGCGGTAGCGATGCAGGGGAAGGCGGGCAACGGCAGCCAGTAGTACAGCAGCAGTAGTTGTGTTGATATTGTTGATATGCGCATTTGATCATATGAATATTAATTATTATTATTATTATTATTATTATTATTGTTATAGTCGTAGTAGGAGTAGCGGTGGCAACTAAGCCACTTAAATTAAGCAAGAAAAACATAACCCATTATAAACTACGTCAAATTTAAGACCTTGAAGACACTTTTACGAGGAGATTCTCAATATTTAAAGCAAATATCGCCTAGTTTATGCTCATCATTATCCCGAAAACCCACGGAGATTTCTTCAATCGTAGAATTAAAACTAACTTGCCGCTCTCATGATTATTTATCCACTATAGATATTACTATTGTTTTCTAAAAGATATTCAGTACGTCTGACGTCAAGCCAGGCCAATGAAAGGCAATTAGCTAAGAGGCAACGACAGCAGAGTTCTAGATATTCTTCTTTGAGACTATTAAATCCTTAGGGCGAACAATTAGGCCTTTTTTGGTGTATTTTCCTTCAAAACTGGGAAATGCTTTTCAAGTGGCTCATCTGAAACTCTTTGGGCTATTACGATTAGATAATATGGGCATGAAACTTGATCACGTACGCTGAGAAATTCATAAAAAAGCTCCTTGAAAATAGGTCGAGTGTAAACTAAAAGAGTTTTACAGCTGTCCTGTCAAGAAATGACTGAAAAGAGAGACAGGTGACAAAGACATGGCGGCCATGTTGGTGTACATAACAAGAGAAGTGAACGAGAAATCTTTTGTTAACGTACACCAACATGGCGGTGATGACGTCATAGCTGAATGATTCAAATGACAAAGACATGGCGGCCATGTTGGTGCACATAACAAGAGAAGCTATCGAGAAATCTTTGTTAACGTACACCAACATGGCGGTGATGACGTCACATGAAAACAAACTGAATGATTCAAATGATCGACAAACACATATGGCGGCTATAAAATTTAGAACCAAGGACTGAAATATCCCAAATTAAGTATCGTTGCATTTTTTTCTCAATAACATACTCCATGCAGGAGAACATAGGGCTAGTGAAAGATAAATCAGCGGTCGTGGGTAAAATGGCGGGCTCACCTTCTTCCGATAAAAAATTTCTAATGGTTTCGAAAAAATATCAAAATTAGCTTAAGCTTATTTTCTTGAATTAAAGTTAAGACAAATTAATATTTTAAACCTATTAACCAATGCTTAAGTTTTGTTTTTATCGTATGTAAAAGTTCTCTATTTTTTTGTACTAGAATGTTTTTCAAGCGGCCATGTTTGTTTGTTGTTGTTTTTTTTTTTTTTTGAACAATTTGGCGCATGCGCATACGTTTTTTTACGACACTGCTCTCCAGCCGAGTTGTTGAAAGGCTTCAAGGATTCCTTCTAGGTCTTCTAGTAGCCTAATGACTTGAAAGGTCAAATAGCCTTAGGGCTAAGATCAATTTTACTGACACTTTCTTTCTTTCTTTTACCAATAAATGTGTCACGAAGTTTGAATGATAACCGTAGAAGCCTGAGGCGAGCCAATACGTCTTAAGTCAGTTTTCTCGTTTTAATGATAAATTTGAGTTCTTCCTTCCAGAAACAGAAAAAATGAGAAAATCAAATTTTTTTCATCACTTTTCGTACCGTATGAGTCGAATAAGGCTTCAATTTTCTTCATTAAAAAAAACTATTCTTTTCCCTTTAAGAGCATAAAAATCTTATTAATTTCAAAAAGAGCAACTAGTGTATTTTCTAGCAAAACATTTGGCGATGTTCAATAAAAATATTCAATTTACTTTTAATAAAGTTTTACGTAATTGAATATTCGCCAAGTGAATTTATATAGGCTGGTGCCACCACACGATGGTGTCAATGAAACGCGGACGCTCGCGAATTAAAAATGGCGGGAAAACACTAAAACGAAAATTGTAATTAAAAGAGCGCTTTAAATTGCATTTGTCTAAAACTAACAGAAAACATAAAAGAAATATATTTTTAGTTCCGGATAAAGGTGTGATTTTGAAATTCAAATAAAGTTTTTTTTATATTGAGTCACAATTTAACAGGGCAATAAAACTAACTGTCGTAAACGTGGAAGCCTTTACTACGGCAGCTGCCCTACTGATGCTGAAAAGATAAGCCACCGGAATAACATTGGCAATAGGTAATAAAGGCTAAGCAATAAGCGATGGGAGATAGCTTATTCCAAGATCCAAGAATAGTAGGAATGACTGCCTGGCATTTCTTTTATTACTCTCGTAAATAAGATAGCTGTTCGTTGTAGTCGATAAATCCATTCGAAACAAGAAGTTTGGATTTATATTTGATGAATCTGTGTATATATTTTTCAACAAAGAGGACTAGACTTAAATCCAAGCCGATTGTACTGAAAATTTGTACGGTCCGTCCTATCCCTTAAAAAGAATACATATATATATATATACACTTGATTGCAGAAAGGTTGTAGTATACATTTACACAGATACCTAATGAGATGCAGAACGTAAAACATCTCATTTTATATCTTGCATCTCATTAGGTATATGTATAAATGTATACTATGCTACAACCTTTCTCGATTGCAGAAACGTTGTAGTATACATTTATACATATATCTAATTTATTCAGTATATTTAATGATATGCAACACAGAAAAATCGCTTTATTTATTGTTTGTTTCATTCAATGACTGTCAAAATATTTTTTTCTTGTCTATTAGATCGTACAGATTATAAATCAGTTGGTTTTAAGCGTTGAAAATGGTTATTTTGCATTATGCATCTCATTAGATATTTGTATAAATGTATAAATGTATACTACAACGTTTCTGCAATCGAGTGTGTACACACACACACACACACACACACACACACACACACACACACACACACACCTGGCAACAAATGTCGTAAATGGATGGAAAAGTATTTTTTCCTAGTTTTTAGAATCTTAAAGGAATACTGCAATAGAAAAAGTACAAAGTCCAATATCAAGCTTTAAAGTTGTTCAAAACACGAGTACCTTGAGTATTATGCTCAGCACTTGAATCTATGAAGTTCATAGTTGCTATGGTAATGGGAGATGGATACGTCATGATTTATAGTTATCAACTTGGGCGACCGCTTGCTTTGTTTTTCTTTTTATAGATAATTTGAACAGTGATCCTGACTTTGATATTTCAAAATTAAAAATATATTGAGGGAAAAAGATATATGCGCAATATTTATTTAGACGTAGATTTATTGCTAGTGACTTTGTACATTTAAATCATACTGTAAGAAATGAGAGAGTTTGACTTTTTGGAACTTAACATAAGACTTGTGAACATGTCAACTCATTCAACTGAGCATATATACTTTAAAACGCAGATGTTTAGCTAAAAATTCCCCGCCAAATTTCTTTATCGACAAGGAAAAAACTTTTTACATGAAAATATAATAAAATAATAACATATTGTAAGCTTTGATTCAATTTTTCTTTCTTTAGTTCATTTTAGTACGTTTGAAATGTTCTAGTTTTTTTCTCTCCTGTTGTTTGAAAATCGTATTAAGATTATTTTTGCATACACTCCCCTATTTGCGAAATATTTTGCTTCGTTCATTCTCTTTGAACAGTCGAAATTTCAGAAGACATATTCCTTTATAACTATCGCGTCTCATTCCATCAGGGTTGAGATAGTGGTATTTTGATAATAAAAAGATATCCCCTAATCTGCATATGACCAAATGTTTAAATTAAATATTCAGGAAAAGCTAAGGACTTGCAAGCTAGTAAAAGACTAAATTCGAAGCTTAGATTTCTATCCAAAAATCATCAAATTGTCTCATTTAAACAGAAGACAGAAAACCTTTTCAAAAACAGAAGAAGAAACATTATTTTTCTGAGAAATTATTTATTTTTCAAGATCTTCGTGCTCTGATAGAAAGAAAAATCAAAGCAAGATGATACAAAATGGAAAAAAGAAAAAAAAAATGCGATGTTTTAAATTAATCTGGTCTAGTGTTCAGTTCATAGATAACAAGTTGATAAAAATTTCAGACTCCTGAGTTACAATCAAGGCTAAAAGAGCTCTAAAAAAATCATTATAAGACATCTAAATTAATGGATAGGAAGAAATGTTTCCGAAATGCAGCGCAAAGGAATAAATTGTATGTTTTATACTCACAGTTTTCGTACGACCTTGAAACTTTAACTTCAACCGAGCGAAGAAACCAGACCGTCGAGGAGAGCTTAGGCTTTACAACACTGTTACTTGAAAGATATTTTCTGTAGATAAAATTATTCAAAGTAAAGTGAGACAGTGATCTCATTTTTAAAAGCTTATTAAGATGTATGAGCTCTCTACATATATTATATTTTGAGCATTTTTACTTATGCTTTGCTAATCAATTGTCTCGGACATCTGGTTTTCAGGTAATTACTAGACAAGCAAGAGGCAAGTGTTCATTGTAGTTGAAAAGAAAATACGACGGAGAGCAATTGTGCAAAGCTAGGTGTACTTACTTCAGCATTAATGGGTGCATGGATTCAATTCTCTTTTATCAATTTATGAATGGTTTATTTCAAAAGAAAATGAAAAAAAATTTTAAATGACTTTTTTTTTTGAAAATGAAAATTCGTTTTGAATATAAATAAAAATGTATATGAAAACGTTTTCTTGACTGTTTCCTTTTTACAATAATATTTTCCCTCTCAATAATTTATCCTATTTTTTAAGTCGCTATATCGACCTATTATTTCGTCATTGTTATTCTTTGTTTTCTTTTAAGTTTAGGACTCGACTAATTTGAAATTTTCCAAAACAACATTTTCTATTTGCGCTAATAAAAGTTTTAAGTATTATTTTCTAATCCAAGATGTCTAATCTCATATTAATCCTAATCTAATCATGCATAAAAATCTTTACCATGCATAAAGTTCTTGTACAAGAAAATCAGCTTTTTATTATTTGATAAAGTAAAAGATATCGACCGTAAATGCTATCATTATTATCTTAAAGTTATTTTCGTTCAATTTCATTTCCTATTTCTATTTCATCGCGTATTATTCTATGGTACAATGTTTTCCCATTTCAGACCATGTGTCATTCCCTTGAGTATTATTTCTTTCTTTACTAAGTATGCTTTTCAGCTATGGTGCAAGGTTTTCTCATTTCAGACAATGTGTCATTCCCTTGAGTATTATTTCTTTCTTTACTAGGAATGCTTTTCAGCTATGGTGCAATGTTTTCCCATTTCAGACCATGTGTCATTCCCTTGAGTATTATTCCTTTCTTTACTAAGAATGCTTTTCAGCTATGGTGCAATATTTTCCCATTCTAGACCATATGTCATTCCCTTGAGTATTACTTCTTTCTTTACTAGAAATGATTTTCAACTATGGTCCAATATTTTTCGGATGTGTCATTCCATTGAGTATCATTTCTGTCTTTACTAGTAGGCTTCGTAATAGGAATCTTTTAACGTACTATGGAAATTTAAGTTAACCAATAACTTTTCACTCTGTGCCATTCTCTTAAGTACTACTTCTTTCTTTACATACAAAGTCACGATTCGCTTCTTGTTAGTTTCTTTTCTCATTCGGTAAATACTGCTGTGTTTTAGACTAAACATTCATTAATTAAAAATATATATGTACTGTTTAATAAACGAGCAGGAGTGTTTTATCGGGTATAAAACACGAGGCGTAGCCGAGTGGTTTTAGACCCGATAAGACAAGATCTGCGAGTTTATTAAACGGCTTAAAAAACTCCTGATGTATGTTCTCATACTGTACCGAATTCTTTACGAAATGAACCAAGTTTGATAGAGAAAATCCAAGTTAAAGTTTATGCAAATGAAGACGAATCTATATCAGATATAAAACCTCCTTCATGGTCATGATTTCTATTGTTTTCTTCATGAATTATTAATGAGTTTTTAAATATATTTAGAAAACTCATTAATAATTCATGAAGAAAACACAATAGAAATCATGACCATGAAGGTGATTTTATAACTGATTTAGAAAACTCATTAATAATTCATGAAGAAAACACAATAGAAATCATGACCATGAAGGTGATTTTATAACTGATTTAGAAAACTCATTAATAATTCATGAAGAAAACACAATAGAAATCATGACCATGAAGGTGATTTTATATCGGATAAAGATTCGTCTTCATTTGCATAAACTTTAACTTGGATTTTCTCTATCAAACTTGGTTCATTTCGTAAAAAAATCGGTACAGTATGAGAACAAACATCAGGAGTTTTCTAAGCCGTTCAATAATCTCGCAGATCGTGTTTTATCGGGTCTAAAACCACTCGGCTGCGCCTCGTGTTTTATACCCGATAAAACACTCCTGCTCGTTTATTAAACAGTACATAGATTCGTCTTCATTTGCATAAACTTTAACTTGGATTTTCTCTATCAAACTTGGTTCATTTCGTAAAGAATTCGGTACAGTATGAGAACATACATCAGGAGTTTTTTAAGCCGTAATAATAATATATGAGTTCTTTTAACAGGGATCCGACTTACAATAGTTAC
The DNA here is from genome assembly GCF_029948245.1 of Actinia tenebrosa. Lineage (NCBI taxonomy): Eukaryota > Metazoa > Cnidaria > Anthozoa > Actiniaria > Actiniidae > Actinia > Actinia tenebrosa. Next base: position 6,483,648 of record NW_028292569.1, on the reverse strand, counting down.
AACTACTAATAACTACTTGCATTCTGCTAGGCTACGTACTAATCGATCTTTCAAGGGCGAAACTTAATAATAATAATAATAATAATAATAATAATAATAATAATAATAATAAAATAATAATTCTTAATATAGCGTGCACGTGTTCCACAAATCTCAACACGCTTTACAAAGCATAAAAGAGAAATACAATATTAGCGATATTGAACTGACAGATAAAAAATGAAAAACTTAGGCCTAGGGTAAACGTCAAACTTTCCATGCACCGAACTTAATTACATCAAAGAATGCCACCTCATTATCACCTGATATCCATTGTGTTTAATGAGTTCGGTGCATGGAAAGTTTGACGTTTGCCCTAGGCCTTATAGAAATATACATTTGTTAAATATATATATATTTAAAAATATTAACTTCATAAAAAAAAAGTAGATAATAGTTCATTGTTTTCAAAATTTCACGTCATGTTCAAACAAAAATAAATGTTTTTAAAAGCTGTTTAAAAGAGTCTAATGATTTTATGCGTAATGAATGTTCACAGGAAGTGTGTTCCATTGCAGTGCGGTTCATTTGCAAAAGTCAACTGTTATGTAACTAAAGAATGAAATAAAGTAAAAATAAATATGGCTAAATACTAAATCCCTACGTACTTTTAAATATTATCTGCGAATAGCTGCTTATTTATAAACGAGGATAAACCCGTAGAAGTGATCTTGTGGTCTTCTAAAACAGTGTTATGCATCGAAAACGAAGCTAATGTGTTAATAGTGTGCAAAGGAGTATGTTACTGGCGTTGAGGAAGTGATCGAAAATCTCACCAACATCTCAATAAAAGTGACGGACAGAAAGAAAGAAAGAACTCCATATTAAGACAATCGTTAGCCAGGTGCAATGGTGTAAAGCTAAGCTGGATGTATCGATAATTGAGTCATTCAAAGTACTCTAGGTGACTTCTTGTCTAGACTTAGGCCGTCAATTTTTTCTTCTTCTTCCCATTAAGAAATAGCATAAATTAAAAACAAACAAATATGGTATCAATAATAAACTTTTCGCTAAGAAACACAAATAAATATAGGTCATTTACGTTAAACATTAATCCAAACACCTGTACTCTTTCTAGTGTTCTCATTTTCTTTTGAACTTTATATTTTTCTTATGGTTTCTTCGCCTTCCAAATTATGTAAAATGTGACGCCATTTTGGTTTGTAAAAAGAAAAGTTTACGGTTTGCAAGCGTTGCTAGGCAACTGAACTACCAATCATACCCTGGTAATTCGGTCCCGCGAATTACAGAAAAAAGCCCTCCTTCTAGCCAATCAGCATCGAGTAATTTTACCCTTTAATTGATAAGAATATATTTTTTTCATAATTTTGTATTGAGATGGAACGACGAGTTCTTGATATTTTTTTGTTATATATATTCGTTACATTTATTTTTAAGATTTTTACGTTTTGACATCATTATTTAGCTTTTTTAAATAAATATAATTATCTCTCAGTCCACTGAAACTCATCATCACTTATTCGTCAAAGTTCGAGAACTCCGATCCAAATTGCTTGGGTCTAAAAAACTACAAAAGCGAGGTTTGTATCGAAATTGCATGCTATACTATAAGAAACCCCAAACATTAACAAAGCCAAGTTTCTTTAATTACTTCATGAACATACGCTTGATTTACTTAGTACGCTGAGTTTTAATATTACTAGATAAATAAAGCCATATACTTAAGTAAATATAGAATCGAAAACAAAAATATTCACGAATTACTTTAAATGAAACTACTCAATTATACAACAAAGTCAAAATTAACGAGTTGGAATTACAAGATTTTTGAGTGAAAATTTGGGCTTAAAATACGAACCTCATATGAGGCAATTAAACAAGTTAATAGTCATAATTTATAGGTAGAATTACAAGAGTGAAGGTTTGGGTTAATTAAAAATACGAAGCTCGCATGAGGTAATTAACTAAGTTAATTCGAAGTGAAAATACTAGACTCAATGATACAACAAAAAGTCGAAAAATTATCGAGTTAGAGAATTACAAGATTTTTGAGTGAAAATTTGGGTTAAAGATACCAAGCTCACAGGAAGAAACTTTTAATTCTGACTTCGTAAACAAAGTAGTTCAAAGGAAAATAGACACTGTATTTACTTACGTATACCTTAGCGAGGAGTCGTTATGGTGTCCTGAACATTTTAGCGGATTATTGCGACAGGTGCTGTATACATAGTAGTCTAACGCCATCCAATGATAACATTTTCATCTCATATTAGTTGTTACAAAAACTAGAATGTTAACGATTTAAGTTCGTGAGCTCCGTCAATTTGGCTGGGAATTTAAAAATACACGTGTTGTATGTTTGCAAACATCGATCATAGTTAACTATTTATGCATCGATATTGAAGTACGTCACGTGGTAGACCACGTGAATCGTATCCACTCCCTCTCAAGGTTTGTGAACACATACCAATATATGGTGACCATGTCTTTATCATTTGGATCGTTCAGCTAAGACGTCATATTGCCATGTTGGTGTACGTTAACAGAAAGATTTCTCGTTAGCTTTTCTTGTTATGTACACCAACATGGCCTCCATGTCTTTGTCATTTGAACCATTCAGTTATGACGTCATCACTGCCATGTTGGTGTACGTTAACAGAAGATTTCTCGTTAGATTATCTTTGTGATGTACACCAACATGGCCGCCATGTCTTCGTCATTTGAATCATTCAGTTATGACGTCATCACTGCCATGTTGGTGTACGTTAACAGAAAGATTTCTCGTTAGATTATCTTTGTGATGTACACCAACATGGCAGCCATGTCTTTGTCATTTGAACCATTCAGTTAGGACGTCGTCATCACTGTCATGTAGGTGTACGTTAACAGAAAGATTTCTCGTTATCTTCTCTTGTTATGTACACCAACATGGCCGCCAGGTCTTTGTCATTTGAATCATTCAGTTTGTTTCCATGTGACGTCATCACAGCCATGTTGGTGTACGTTAACAGAAGATTTCTCGTTAGCTTCTCTTGTGATATACACCAACATGGCCGCCATGTCTTTGTCATTTGAATCATTCAGTTATGACGTCATCACCGCCATGTTGGTGTACGTTAACAAAAGATTTCTCGTTAGCTTCTCTTGTTATGTACACCAACATGGCCGCCATGTCTTCGTCTTTCAGTTATGACATCAAGTTTAATAAAGTGACGCAGGTCTAAACATTGTATTTTTATTATTCACTTTTCCAGCAATGTTTTAACAAATTCTTCGCAATCTAACAGTAGAAAAAGGCTTTGATGTCTTGAATGCACGCTGATAGGACTTGGAAGATCGCACTATTGCAGTGAAGTCCACACCCATATTGAAATTGCAAATGCATCTTATGTTTTTTAAAGATGGATAAGGAACAACCAAAAAGATTGAATTTCGAAGAAGATTTCTTCAAAAGCTTTGTACTTCTTAAGGAGGTCAATACACAAAACGTCTTGATATTCTGAACGTGGGAAAATAACTCAGTAATTAACTTATAAACAATTTCACAGATAAAAGCAAGTATTGTGTGCTTTCAGTATATACTTATTTCAATAAAGTTAGTCACCAAAAACCTAGGAAGCTGTGATCGCTGAGAATCAAGGGAAATATTTCATATTCAATAAGTAAAGCTTTTGACAAAAACTGCAGCAGTTGAGGATGCTCAGAGGAGGTGAGACTGTAACTGGTATCAAGCGGTTGAAACATGCAAAATGTATCTACCCATAATCCCTGTCGGTCTCAGTTTTTAGCTTTTCAGGTGACAAACTTTATTGAAATAAGTATATACCTTTCTCAAAATTATCTTGGATGCGAGGCTAACGTAACATAGAAATACAAAAAAATGACACAAATTCCATCGAGAAAGTCTGTTTCTTTGAAAATGTTTTCAAGCTACCCTTATATCCATGATAATTTTGAGAGTGGTCCGTTGAAAAACCTTTAATTTTATAGCCGTTTTTAGACCGGTAACCCCGTTAAAAGCAAAATATTATGCGGAGTGTAAAATTGGTGAATGATATCAGATATCGCGTCCCAATGACGTATGGTCTTTGGTTCTTCATTGCTTGTGTACGATTGGTCGTTGAAAACTCTCACACACTACGTGCCATTGAATGAAGTTCTGGTCAAGTCGTTCAACACAAACCAAAGCAATCATGAATGAATAAGCTCCTTTAAATAGTTTTAGAAGCGATACATTTTTGTAGACAAAATTCGTTCAAGACATCAAAATGTTCCATAAAAAAGAAGTAGGTAGCGTGAATTGTTTAAGCGAATGTCACGCCAGCGGATCCGCATATGTCACGCAATATGTCAGCTGAATGTATAACGCAGTGGGCAACGCATTTCTCGCAAACACTTCATGAGTGTCAGCTAAGCCATCCATTTAAAATGTCATCGATATTGAACTTTTGGTATCACGCAGTCACGCAATAAGCAAAAACAAAGTTTAAAATGTCACGCACGACTCACGTGATTTAAGCCATACGTCATCTGATCTTTGGAGAAGATATGATTGAAACTACGTCAATGGTTGCCCAGGTAACGACAGAACCCTTTTCATTGGCTACAACACATGAGTACCTCCCAGCGGCATTCACGTCTGCTTTCCTTATATGGAGAACTGAAGTGGTCTGTTGGCAAGGCAACAAGAGAAGATATTAGTGGAATATTATAGTATCATATAAATAATAAAAAATCTTACGACTTCACCCGAACCAATCAGCATGCGCGATGCTGCTCGTTCAATAGAGCAGCTTTCGTATGACTGTGAAAAGTTCACGGCACGAACACGGTCGTGACACATCAAAGGATACGCCAGACCAATCACATAGCTTGAGAATTTACTCTCCATCCAATCAAATACCAGGAACACGGCATAAACACGGCGCGGACACGGTCACGCCAAGTTCACGGCACTGTCAGACCAATCAAATTGCGATCAAAAAATTAGCCAAGGCACGGCACGGTTAAGGCAATGAACTTTTTACAGTGATGCGAAAGCTCCGCTAAGAATGCTCGGATATTGCACCGTCGAAGTCTCGGCACGAAACGTGCTATGATTGGCACACGCGCATTACTAACCAATCTGGTAAAAGTACCACAGGCATCCCGTCACCACCTACCTCTCCATCCAATGGATTGGATCGTTTGTACCATCGATAGCGAAGGTTTTTACCAACAGCATAACAAAACAGTTTACAGTCCTTGCCGAGCTGTACCGAACAGGATTGTGGGTGCTCTTTGATTACTGGAACTAGAAACGAACGACTGTCGATTAGCTGGTATGAAAAAAAAAAAAACAAACTACAGACGGTATCAACTATCGATTACTAAACTTCAAACGATCGATATCGATCACATTTTATGTTTAGGACAAAAATGGAGTGAAAATGAGCAATACTCCATTCTACAGTTCCATTCAGTGACCACGAATAATAGTTCCTAGCCGAGGCTGGAGTTTCCGCGCATAGAAAAAACTACAGTTTATCATGCGCGGTAACGGCATCCTCGGCTAGGAACTATTATTCGTGGTCACTGAATAGAAATGTAAAATGGATTATTATATGACCGTGAATCTTAGAGCCTGGACACTAGCAAATCGAGCAATCTGATTGGATAGATCGCATCGCGGACTGGTCTAGATTCTCCGGTATTAACCGGTCCGATCGCATATAAATCTTACGGCGAAAACATTTTGTCCTTTTCAATGAAAAGTGGTCATATGATAAAATTCTTATCAACCGAGCTTGGTCGGTCTGTACGGGATAATCTTGACCGCGGTCAAGATTATCCCGTACAGACCTCCCGCTCGGTTAATAAGATCTAAGTATTGACAAACAAATATCGCTTCGCCTAAAACAAGTTCTCGAAAATACCAAAGACTGCGCATCGATTGGGAAGCGGGATATCTCTTATTCATAAAATTTCTTCAGTGTTAATAACGAAGCTGAATCCTATGAACCATGTGGGTCATAAACAGTCAACTTTAAAGATATTGGTGGTACTGCGCATGCGCAAACAGAAATGTACTCTTTCTTTTTTTTCTTCCTTTTTTAAATTTATTTTTATTTTATTTTATTCTTTTTATTTTTTGATGCTTTTGTGAAAAGAAAGGTGAAAAATAGAGCAGTTATAAATGATTGAACGCATTAGTTAATAATTCTCCATGAGACCGGAAATGACGTTTACAGATGACCGAAACCAATCAATGGCAGGTGTCAAATGAAATGACAGGTATTTAAATGGCTTCCCAACCGGAAATAAAAGCCATCGAAACTAAAATCAAAAAAGCATGGCGTATCATTTCTACCAGAGGCTGAGATCACTTAAAAATAATGCTAAAATGACAAAAATTTAAATACGTTTATCGAAATTATTAAGGTTTGTAATTCCTGCTGAAAAAAATACCGAAATATAAACGAAAACTTAGGGGTATTGTTTCCTGTTTTTGAATATATTATGGTAAGAAAAAATATATATCACCTATCAGATATAATATGCTTCATAAATCTCCTAAATCAGAATAAATCTTTTTAAATAATATTCAAAAAAAAGTTCAAAAAAATTCACCCAAATATCGACATTAACTAATTGCTGAACGATTTTTTTCTTCGTTACTAATAAATTGAGGTATTTATTTATTTCACAGTTTCACGTTCTCTTAGCTCATTTGCATTTAAAAAAATGCTAATCGGAATTTTATCTCCTTTAAGCCGTAAATTCAAAATGTCCTATTACCAAGAGAAGAAAACTACCAGCTATAGAGATGGGATTTTTAATTTTTAGGACGTTATTTTGGTGCTAAGCGCGCGTTATTGACATGGATAAAGATTAACTTTTGATTGCTAAATAAAGAAGAGGGTACGTGATATTCGATAATTACACAATATATTTGTGTTAAGTTACTTTACCTTCGCTTAACAAACAGGGCATCCTTGTTATAGACTCCTAAACTCCTCAATTCTATATTAACCTCTTATATATCGTGTTGTTTTGGACGTCGAAACGGTGGTGTATTCTCCCGCGCCGGGTACCTCAACCCCGGCAAACGTTCTAAAGAATGACCTTGGCGAGATATGAATAAATTATATTTCGGGTGACAATTTCACAAGTTTGCGTTAATGCATTGCGAGCTTTGAGATCGGTTCTTTTCAAAATGGATTTACTAGTAATAGCTTTTCAATTTTTCAAACTTCAAATATTGCCAAAAACCTTGACCAACGTTTTTTTGGAAAAGGATAGCATAAAAAGTATACATAAATAAAATACTAACTACAAGTTATTTTTCGATTTTTGTTGTTGAATTTATTATTTATATGTATTGGGCTCCCTGTGGTCGTGACCTTTGTAATCACATAGTTGGGTTCCCTGTGTTACGTGACAAAACAAAACAAAAATGGACTCTCGTTTGGCAGAGATTTTAGAAACTTATCGTGGACGCGATAAAATCATCCGATTGACTGCTTATTCGTGTGGTTTCGTAGGAGGACTCCTTAGTAATACGAAACTGAGGTCTTTAGCTAAAAGTCTAACGATTTTATCGGGTAATTTGAACGAAACCCGGACTGTTTTGAGACTATTTGATGATGTGTCGATGTGGGTGCATTGCAAGAATTATGGCGTTGGATCTAAGGTATCATTTTATACCAGTTTAATAATAATTTAGCTTACGAATTTCAAACTTCTGGTCGTTTGTGGATAAGATTTAAATGAGCATAACATGTTTGATTCTTTTAAAGATAGATCTTTACCATGAAGACGTTTTATACCTACACTTTTAAGAATCTTTTTCGGTATCTCTTTATGTTATGCTAATGTTCACTATTATCTTGTTATTCTCAAAGGAGTTTTAATTTTGAATATGAAAAGATATTTTGAAAAGGGGTTTGGTAGTTTAGTTCTGAAACGTAATTCGAGTCTTTTCGGGTCTTTTAGATTGCATGTCATCAAACATGGGTATAGTGAAGTCTAGATTTATAGGGGGGAGGGGGGAGGGGGGTTGGCATTTTACCATTTTCCCGCCAAATCAACAAGAGTCCCACGATTAATTAATTAAATTTTGGTGCTGAGAGCAAACTTTTGGGTAGGTCACATGCAATCCTCCCTACGCTAGTGTCATCAAATGTTGGGGGTTTGGGGGTTTCTTGTTTGCTCGTAGTAGAGTGCAAACAATATAACCATGAAACTTTAGTAATACTAAATAGCACAATTTCATGCAAATTCCGTTGTTTTCTATTGTTTAATTAGCACTATTTCGTACTATTTAGTAATTACTGTTTCATGGATTAATTGTTTGCACTTTATTTCACTGCCATTTGGAGCTGATAATAATATTCAAAGCATTTTATCAGATGATTGCAACACAGCAATCCTCATAAAATAAAACTTCTCTCATCATAACAGGAAGAAGACCTATTTCTTCGTTTAACGACTTTAATTGACAACTTCCTTGGTCAAGCATACTATCCAGTTGAACACATTGCCTGGGCAAGAGACAACAAAATCCTCCAAGGCAAAACAAATCTTTTGTGGGCAGTGGGAATTCTTCTCTGGTTGGGCTCCCTGTGTGTCAGCATTATTCAGAGTTTATGGCTTCTGAGACGCTTAAGAAAAGATGTTGAAAACTGGAGAAAAGAAGGAAAAAAAAGGCTGGAAGAAGAAGCAGGAACAGGGTAGGTGTGGCACAGTGTGTGTCGAGATAATTCAAAACACCTTCCAAACAATGATATTTATATCAAAGAGCTAACAATAGACATACTAGAGCAAAAACTATAGAAGAGAAAAGGAAGGAATAAGCCTGAAGCAAGATGACGTTTTACCCCCAACTCTATACCATAATGAATTTTAAAATTCTTTCATATTAAACTTTTTTGATTCCTTAGAGAATACAGGAACAATAGTCATAATTAAAGAACAAAAGCAGTGTGAAAAGGATTATGGTCTAGAGACGGGGGTAAAACATCATCTTGCTTCGGGCCTATTAACACTAAAATAAATCTAAAATAAATCTAAAATCTAAAATAAATCTAATCTCTTGAAGCCTCAAGGGAGATTCCCTCCTTTTCTCTTCTATAGTTTTTGCTCTAGTAGGTCTATCGTTAGCTCATTGATATAAATATCATTACTGTAGTCTTGTTTTCACACATGATTATGACTTAAATAAAGTCAAAATATTGTAGTTCTACATCTCGTTGTCTTTGGTCCAAAATTTGGATTTACATGTTTAACATTGTTTTACATTTACATAACGATGCTCTCCCTACTTGGAACCGTTTTCGTCCTATGTCAACAATTTGATATACTTTCCCACGCATTTAGGACGAGCTTAGAGGAGCACACACAGTCAAGAACTGTTAACCAACCCGGCATTGACAGACAACTACAAGAGGCTCGCTATCTCCAAGAACAAAAATTCTGGACCAAGGCAAGGGAACGACAGCTCATTGTAACAATTGTTGTAAGCCTTGCTGATGCTTGTAATGCAATTCACTGGCTTCCTCCTGGATTCCTGTGGTCTGGAACCTTCAATCAAACAGTGGTTGGTTTTTTCGGCACAGTTTCTTCTGCAGCAATGCTATACAATTATCTTAACCCTGTTAAACCAATTTTCAAGGAGAAAGACATATGATAGATAGCCATTTCTTAGCTATTTCAACAATTTATTTGCTACATTATAATTGTGATAAAAATTACAATTTAAGCTAAGGTTTCCATACGTTAAATTCATACCAAAAACATGGCTTTCTGCACTCTAAATGGTGCTGTGATATCTTTTGAATTTATAAAATATCACTGTGTTCCTTGAATACAGATTTAATTACTCAATATTAGCCTGACATTGTCAGAAGACACTTGAATATGGATACAAGTAACTAAAACAAAGAATTGTACGCTCAAGGGAATAACACTGTCAGTAAATGAATCAGAGGCTAACCCTGAGTAAATGAGTCTGTAATCAAGAAATACAGCAAACATGAGACCGTCTTTACCACAAGGATAAGAATTTGTTAAAGACTTGAGTATTTAGTACATTTTTTACTTATAATTTAAAATCCTGCCTAGAGGGGGGGGGGGGGGGGGGGGGGAGTGCCTCGCATGGGTAGTCCTGTCCCATTCCCACACCAACCTTTTGGGTTACTTGATTATTTTTTTGATTTTGCATCATTCTACTCGTTAAGTCCTTGAATTTTTCATTTGTTATAGGTTTTCTTTCTTCGTGTAATTTAGTAGTAATCCCAATAAAGTTGTTAAAAAAAGGATAATAAAGAAGTAATGGGAAAACAGTGACAACTTGTGTGTCATAAGAAAAATTGTACCAAAAATCTCTGAAGCTCTTAAATAAAATATTTTGAAGTAAAGAAATGTCTTGAGTTCTGATCAAGAAAATCATTAGCACATTTTACAAGAAAGATCATATAGATAACATACGTTTGAGATAAAAATATAAATACAGTATCATAAAAAAATTAATATGGCTTTATGTTTTCAATACTTTGACTGTAAAATAGTTCAAATATTTTTTTATTTTGAGTCAACATTCTTATATCAACAGAAATAATCAAAATAGGACCAGAACTAAATATCAGGAAATCAACGTTTCCTAAATAATATCTTATTCATTTTTATACTGTATATTATAACCTGTTTGACTGACATATGTCAATCATAATCCTGTCTTCTGATTGGCTGATTTGAAAGGATTCCCTTTTAATTTCTGATTCTCCTATTGGTTCTTCTTAGTATTATTTTGACAGACACCTGTCAATCAGAAATCTCATGAAAGTAATAATCCAGATTTAGTAAAGTACACAGGTAATCATTGAAAATCTCGTGCGTTGATTGGTCGAGATTCTCAAAGTCGGAGTTTGCCTGTGTTGTAATTGAAAGCCACGTTTGTCACTTCAATTAAAATTTTTCCTAATTTTAAATGTTTTTATCTTCTTCTTTTCTTTTTCTTTCTTTCTTTCTTTCTTTTCTTTTCTTTTTTTTTTTTTTTGAAAGAATCGCCTGTGTATTTATACCAAGACAATTATTTGCCTCACCTTCAGTGAATAGCGGAGAATATTTACCTCGCTGCTCAGAGTCACGTCTCGGTAAATATTACCCGATATTCATTTTGCCTTTGGCGAATAATTGTTAATTGGTCTTTGATGTGCCATGCAGGATTTACAGTATCGAAATGTAAGATTTTCATTAAATGTTTTTGACACTCGGATTGACGTTCATTCAAAAAAATAACTTCTAATAATGGGTAAATAATTTTACCAGTCACGTGTCAATATTTTGTTACCTTCAAAAGCAAGCTTAATTGATAACATCAATGGTTATCTCACACATGATGGACAACAGTACTGTCTATATTTAGCATTATAACAATTACCAGAATTAACAGTTATGTCTTGTCATGAAGGACATGCCGATCAAAAAATGCTTGCATTACATCAAATACTGTAAAACTAATTCCAACGGCAATTGGTCCTTTAACCCAATTCATACTTAATCCTTTAAATAGTCCTTTCTTTAAACCCTCTGTCTTGTAAACATACTTCGCAGTAGTCCATATATGCGCATACTCCTTGCGTCTTTCGCCATGCATCCCATCGGCTTGCATGCGTCGTCGTATGATGTCTAACGGATACGTTGTTGACTGACCAAACAAACCTGCACATGCACCAAATGCTAAACGATGGAGAGGAGTGATGTGTTGTTGATTAAAATGTTCACTAAATAGTTTCTTGCAAGTTTCATACGTAAAAAAGCTTATTCCAGCGTAGGGCACGATTCCTATTAATGTAGGGACATAACCTCGATAGAAAGTTCTTATTCCTTCTTGTTCGTATATTCTAACAAATGCATTGATAAGACCAGTATATCTGAAATGAAATAAGAATATTGTTAAATACTATCAAGGGTGGTGTTCTGGGGTTCAAACTGTGAGTTAGCTGTGCCCCGACTTAGATCAGCCCAGAGGTTGTTTCAGGGTTCTATCTGTGAGTTAGCCATGCCCTGACTTAGATCAGCCCAGAGGTTGTTTCAGGGTTCAATCTGGGAGTTAGCCATGCCCTGACTTAGATCAGCCCAGAGGTTGTTTCAGGGTTCAATCTGGGAGTTAGCCATGCCCTGACTTAGATCAGCCCAGAGGTTGTTTCAGGGTTTGATCTGTGAGTTAGTCATGCCCTGACTTAGCTCAGAGGTTGTTTCAGGGTTCAATCTGTGAGTTAGCCATGCCCTGACTTAGATCAGTCCAGAGTTTGTTTCAGGGTTTGATCTGTGAGTTAGCCATGCCCTGACTTAGATCAGCCCAGAGTTCGTTTCAGGGTTTGATCTATGAGTTGGCCATGCCCTGACTTAGATCAGTCCAGAGTTTGTTTCAGGGTTTGATCTGTGAGTTAGCCATGTTATGACTTAGCTCAGAGGTTGTTTCAGGGTTCAATCTGTGAGTTAGCCTTGCTCTGACTTAGATCAGCCCAGAGGTTGTTTCAGGGTTCTATCTATGAGTTAGCCATGCCCTGACTTAGATCAGCCCAGAGGTTGTTTCAGGGTTCAATCTGTGAGTTAGCCATGCCCTGACTTAGATCAGCCCAGAGGTTGTTTCAGGGTTCACTCAATCAAATTCAGGTTCATTCTAAATATCCACCTACTTTTGTTTTTGAGATATTGCTAATCTTGCTCGTACCATATCCAATGGATATGTTAATAATGCTGCTGTGATGCCAGCAAGAGATCCAGCAATGAAGCGACGCACAGGAGGCAATGCCCTGTTAAAAAGATATATATCTTTTAATTTATAGGCTTTTTTTGTCATTTTTTAATTTAATTTTTATTTATTTCCATATTTTAAAGTGCTTATGAAGCGAAAATGAGCCCCCCTTTTTAAATCATATAATTAATCTTTAGCACTTCCTTAGTAATTCTGTGCAGTTTGAAAGGAATTTGACCAAAGGAACATGTTTTTTTTGCGCTTTGAAATCCGGTAATATGGCTAAAATTGTGCGACAAATTTCGCGCGGCCTAATTAGTATGCGTGACGTCAAGGGGTTTGATGTCTCTACTAACTATACTAAACATGGCGGACGACACTACGAAACTGGTTCGTCGTGGAGGTAAATATTGTGTGGCTGGAGGCCCTGGCAGTGTCAGTTGTACCAATACAACTTACACACCAGGTATCTCGATGCATCGTTTTCCTGTTAGTGAATCTCAAAAAGCGAAGTGGGTGAGATTTGTTCGTAAACATAGGCCCAAGTTCTACCCAACATCGACGTCTGCTTTGTGCTCTGCTCACTTTGAGCCTACTTGTTATGTGAGACGCTTAGACATTTCAGTCGAAGCAAAATCGGATATACCAACATTGAAAAGGCTGGAGAAGGATGCAATACCAACCGTGGATTCTGTTGCTCCTCAAACAACAAAGTTACAAACGCCTCGAGAACGAAGACAAGTAAGTCGACCATATGAAAGCTCGTTGTTATGAACTATGAACACTGTGTTTCGGTGTTTTGGTTTTACTAAAATAAAAAGACTTCAAAAATTATTGATGACTTATTTGTCGAAAGCTTTTTTCTTACCATATCCATTTTTTTCTTCCAATGCTAGGTTCTTCGAAATGCCCATCAACCGCCTGCTCAATCGCCGGAGGTCGATCTCGAAACTGATTCCGAAGCCGCCATTGTGAACACAGATGATGATACGTCAAATTTTGTAACCCCTACCACTTGTACTTCTTCCTACTTACCTCAGACAGCTACCGTTAATGTTGACCCTAACCCTCGAGAGTCATGTGGAAAGTGTATTGAGACGAAAAAGAAAGTACACAGAGTTCAAAAGGAGAACAGTCGACTTCGGGGGAAAATCTCTCGTCTACAAACAGAAATTATAACGGTGAGAAAGGCTTCTATGGGCGATCTATTTATTCGTTCAATATTCTCCATTAAAGTTTACTGCCCCTTTCTTATTGATAAAGGTGATTAAAATAATAGAAAATTGATTTTGGCTTATTTGGGCTTTTACAGATGAGAGAGAACCCACGGTTCGATGTTGAGGGAGAGGGTGACACGAATGAAATAGACGAAGGAAAGGAAAGTGATGGCGAGCACCTGCGACAAGAACTAGAAGATCTAGACGATGCCGAGAGCGAAATTGAACCTATGGACACAGAAGATGTTGACTGGGCTGCTATGGAAGAAGATATCAATAATTTAGAGGAAGAAAGCCACAAGACAACCACACAATCAATTGAGTAAGTTCTGTGATGATCATAATAATGATAAAGAGTGGGCATGACAATATTATATTAAGCTTCCTATAATGCTAGTAATATTATATTATTAATAATATTTTATTATTTTTGATATCTTTCAGAGTTGAACCCAACACCAAAAGCCAAAATGAGCCAAAGTTTATAGTCTTCCACTGTATGCTTTTGAAGTTGTTCTCTATGTTTTGCTTCAAGTGTCGAGGTGGGAAACCTTCTGTAGAAATGAGAACAAATGGAACAATGGTAACAGTGAAGCAAGGTTGCAGTGAGTGTAAAGGGTCCTTTCAGTGGGACAGTCAGCCAACATGCTCATTAGGAAAATATCCTATGGGAAATGTATTGCTGAGTTTTTCCATCCTTATGGCTGGTGCTTCTGTCAGTAGGGTTCTACTGGTGCTGAGACATTTTGGTCTTACTGCGTATTCTATTAGGACATATTTTGCGCATCAGAAGAACCTACTATTCCCAACAATTCTTAAACACTGGGAAAATCAAACAACGGGAATTGTCAATCAAGTGAAAAATGTGAAGGACAACTTTTGGAGTGGTGATGGAAGATTTGACTCCATGGGCCATTCTGCAAAGTTTGGGATATATACAATGTTCAACTGTAGTATTTCCAAAGTAGTTCATTTCCAGCTGTTACAGGTAAGTACTTTTATGCATGTTATTGAATTTTGAAGCTATATTCTTTGTTGTCACTTGACATTATTAAAATATCATTAGTGCTGTTGGCTAAAAATGCAAATGAGAAATGCTGATAACATTTAGATTATCTCAAGCGTCAGAGTTTTGAAGTCTCAAATATTTTACAGATGGAAATATTTGAAATTTTTTCTGAATGGTAGAAAGCTTTTTCTTCATTTATAAAATATGTAGTATATTTTATATAAAATGTAAAGTAGTTAATCTGACAAAATTGCTAACTTCTTATTATACTAGTCAAATGAAGTTGGCAGCAGCCAAGCTATGGAGTTGGAGGGAGCTAAGAGATGCTTTGCTTTCATGGATGGCCTTGGACTTACCATTACAAATTTCATATCTGATCGACATCGAGGTATTGCAAAGTGGATCAGGGAATGTCAGCCAAGTACTCAACACTATTATGACATTTGGCATATTGCTCGATCCCTAACAAAGAAAATGCTCAAAGCCAGCAAAGAACATGACTTTGAGAGTATAAAATATTGGATGAAAGCAGTAAGAAACCATTTGTACTGGTGTGCTACGACTACCAAACTCAACTTCCAGGAGTTAATTCTTGCCAAGTGGGAATCCTTTATGAGGCATGTGAGCAACAGACACACTGATCATCCATCTAAATTATTTACAAAGTGTGCACATGAAACATTGCAACCAAGGAAATGGCTGAAAGTTGGTAAGACATGAACAGAGTTTTCGTGTTACTGACACCATTATCTAGTGCATTTGAAGAAAAGTATCTGCATAAACGAAGTACAAAATTGGACCCAAAACAATATTGGATTTTTTTATACGCCCCATACCTGGTTCTTTTTAATATGTGAACCTGGTAGTGATGTTAGTGTCAAAGAAATTTTGTTTGCTTATGCACTTATATTTTTCATGAATTGTAATTTGTTCTTTTTAGCAGGGATTGTGTAAACCTTTTGCCTGATTGCAAAACATGTATTTCTTCTGACAGGTTCAGAGGCCTATGACAAGCTGGAGAGTATTCTCATGAAAAAACAAGTTCTAGCTGATGTCAAAAAAATGTCACCTGAGGCCCAAACAAGCTGCCTAGAGGGGTTCCATTCTACTCTAAATTACTGGCATCCTAAAATGATTTGTTTTTCCTGGCTTGGGACATATTGCAGGTATTTTATGAAACCAATGATAATATTTTATTACATACTGAAGGGCACACTATACAGCCAAGTGATGGTTGTAAAAAAGTAAAGTAAATCTTTTCTGACTAGTTAGGTCCAATGTTTTTTCAGGGCCAAATAAGTGGAAATGAATTGGTTGCTAATGATAATAATGATATAAATATTATTGTCACTATATATTCTTATTACTGTCATTTTACTATCATCTTTGTAGAACAATTTTGGCTAGTCTTCATTTTAATGAAAACCTCCAGCGAACAACCAAGACAACAAAAGATGGCAGACCATATGTCAGAGTTGTGTACCCAAAGTTTAAGCTTGGTGAAGAGATTGTACGTGAAGTTGGAATCCCTCCTACATATGGTAAGAAAGCTACTATAATGATGCTACCCATTGAGCTATTGTAGATTCTTTTATTTTATTTTTTATTTTACAGTATATGTTGATGAAATTAGAGAACTTCTTTTCTCCTTGGAATCTGAAAAGCGAATGGAAATGCTCAGAAAATACCAGCCGCAAGCACCAGAAACCCTTACTGAGTCCTTTGCTGATAGAGTAGGAAGAGAAGCAGCAATCCATGTACACCATCAACGTAAAGCATTAAGGATTGAACTTTTTCCTTCAGGTTAGTCATGAGTAAGCTACATAATACTGCCTACATTTTTTTTCAGATAAACTTGAAGTAATCCAATCAACACAAGGAATGATTGAAAATGAAAAAGCGATTGGTCTTCAATAAAAGGCTCCCTTTCAAATGCAATCAGTGAGTAATTTTTTGCCGAAATACATTTACTTTACCATTTTTGTAATTTTTGTTTGTTTGCAGCCCAAGAACAACAAGTTCTAGAAAGTGAACATGCCACAGTCCCTTCTAGTTCTAACCCCAACAGAAAGACTAGAACATGCAAGAAATGTTCTCAGCCAATGAAAGGTCACTCACGCTCCAGATGTCCTATAGCCACAAGTACTAATGAAACACCGGTCACTGCATCTAATTTATGATATTTTTTTAATGATAATAAATAGCAAGCAATACATAATAATAATAAGTAATTAATAAATTTTTCTAGGAAACTCCATGTATGTTGTCAAAGACAATGTCACATGGTTACATTTGCTATTTTACACCATAGTGCTGTGACATTTTTTGTAGTTATGGTTTGTAAACCTTGTATCTCGTTGGCTTTGAAAGTTATGAGTCTTATAGCAAACACGAACAATCTAACAGCTTCTTGAGGCATATTACTAGTCACTCCTTTCTCGTGATCCTGCATATCCATGGCAGTTGGTGCTTGGAAATGTTGTCCTAATATAATGATACAAACATGCTGACAATGGTCTGCTGTTGTCCCATCCAAGGTGGCCACACAACCATCGTATCAGCCACCTGTATGCCACTGCTCTGAGGTATCTACAATGTGAAATAAACATATTGATTCATATGGGATTGTAAGAAACCTGACCATTGTGGAATATTATCATTACTATTTGATGAAAGAAGATTTATTTTCCACTCCTGAAGTCAAACAATTTTTAGTGTAAAGGATTTATGTAAACACAGCACATTGCAGTTCATTTGTCACGGACTTCCATATGAAAAGACATTCCCCATGATATGTCATGCACAAGAATAAAAAAGTTATAATTATAAACTTTTTGTCTTACTCGTTTTCTGATTGATTTCCTTTACGTCGATACATTCTGCCATTTTTTTCTCGAAATAAAGGGCCAGCCTGTTTCAGTACAGTCCTGTTCACAAGTGAAGCAAAGTCTTCATGCTGCGTGATACACGAATGACGCTCGATCGACGCGTCAAATAACATGAGACCAATTGCTGGCCTTACTTCGTGGCAGCATCGAAATTCTCGCGAAACGAGAACATTTTCCACATTGCAATGTCCACATTTGCACCTACAAAAGACAATCCAAGTCAATTGAAAACAAGACACTCGAGTAAGTTTATAGTTTTGATACAGCTGCATGCATAGCAAAGTATGGTGCGACAATCTGCATTGACAGCTGATAACCTGTCTCGCGATTATTTACAATCAAAATCTAAGTTACAACCGATAACATACAATTAAATATTACTAATCTTGCGTGAAAATAAATTGTGATTCAGAAAGTTTAAAGTTTTATTAAACTAAGAAAGGCAAGAAAACGTTCGGTGTGATCTTTGCGTCTTCGAATGCAGACGACGCAACGATGAATGAATGAATGAATCGAACTTGATTTTCAAATTATAAAAAGCAATGTTTACATGCATACTAACATTAAACCAAAACGTGACTATAAAACCTACCAATTGCTTACTGGATCTCTGTTCTCAACTCTGGCTTCTAACGTAGCATAAGGAATCCCATCTTCGTCGTGTTCATCGTTTTCGTCATTTTCGTACTCATCTTGGGACGCCAGAGGTTCGTGTTGGTACGGTTGAAATATATTATCAACAAAGTTTTCGGCTTCACTTTCCACCTCCGATTCCCCACTGGCTCGTGATGAAGCAGAATCATCAGTATCAGACATTGCAAGCGTTGGAACCGGATCAAACCAAACAGCAACAAACCCAACTTGCTAGTGTTTTCAAGTATTTTCACATATGTCACTTGTGCCCTGGTCGCGTTTGTCAACCCCTTGACGTCACTCGACCCAGTCCCTTGTCGCACAATTTTAGCCATATTACCGGATTTCAAAGCGCAAAAAAAATATGTTCCCGTGGTCAAATTCCTTTCAAACTGCACAAACTTACTAAGGAAGTGCTAAAGATTGATTAGAGAATTTAAAAAAAGATGCTTCACTTTCACTTCATAAGCACTTTAAAAAGGTAACATATAAATAATATAAATATGATTACAAAATAATAATGATGATGATGATGATGATGATAATATACATGTCTATAGTAGACACAAATTTCATGCTGATCAATACAAAATATCATGAAATAAATATATTAGTATCATATGCTAGATCATGAGTGGAGTTTGTTTGATGAGTTGTTCTCACCGTAGCTGCAAGCTTCAAGCTGAAATTTGTTGTTGTTTCTTTTTTTTGCTGCTTTAAAACATAAATAATCAGTTGATACCTTTTATATTCTTGACTGGCGGCAGCAAAAACAATTTAACAACAAGCCATTGAAATGTTGGAAACCACAATAAAATACTCATAATCTTACCCTTTTCCTTCTTCTTGTCTCAGAAGTTTCTTGTACTGCTCATGAGAGGCAAACTGAAGAGAAGCATAGGGAATGACACGTGCCATAGTCGCACTGTTCCCTCTGAATAAACCAATAAAGCCATTGGATTTGAAGGTCTGTGATAAAACTTTACCCACACCCTAAAAATAGATCAAGAAAATATAAAGATTCTTGCTGGAGCTTTGGAAGAAAAAACCATTGGAGAAAAGATAAATAAAATAATCCTAAAACCTCATTATAAAATATAATCATTATCCACTGAGCTGGGTTGCCTTGGTGAGAGGCTTATAAGCAGTGGAAATTATTTTACGAGGGGTCTATTACATGATACAGTGTTATATATCCATAACATGTCATCGTAATGCACAGTCCACTGCTCTACATATAACAGTGTTGGAGCATTTTTATTGGATGTACAGAGAATTGATCTAAGGATGTAATTCAATTTATATTGCGTTATAGAGAGAATAAGAGAAAAATATCAAATGCCCTTGGCGAAAATCAAACCCACGTCTTTGGTATTCCAGTCCGATGTGTTAACCACTACACTACAAGGACCAACCACGCTGGTAACGCAACCGGAATATGAAATGTAGGGTATTCGTGAGGATCCCAGAGCAATATTTTTTCTCTATAGGTAAGTTGAACACCGTAAATATGTATGCAAAGAATAGACATAGTATAGTAGTAATAAATTATGCATTCCGTGTGTGTAATGAAATAGAGAGAATAAGAGAAAAATATCAAATTCTTTCTATTACATTACACACACCGAACTCATAATTTATTACTATTATATTGTGTCAATAAGCTGTATGCTGCTATAGGACATTCTGTATTATAATCTTGATGGCACAGATTTCAACCTAAAACCCCATGCAAGAGGTGAGAGGCACTATCACTATTACTATTCTTGATTTCCAACAGCAAATCCCAAGGGAAAAAATAGCTGCATAACAAATTTTACCTTAATAGTAAATCTTGTGTTAGATGCTAAAAGAAAAGCATTAGAAAACTTAAGCATTCATTATCATAATATTTATAGAAAAATACATGTAATGCACACGACAATAGCATAAGTTACGTCGATCGCATATCTTTGCATTGAAATAATGAATGTACAAGCATTATTGCATAATACTTCTAAAAATTGTAAGATCTACATAATGTAAAAGAGAATAACTTGGCTAGAACAACTGGACATTTGCGCTTCTAAGACTACAACGTAGGGAGGATTGCATGATGTTGGAGGTCAAAAGGGTCACTTCAGTCATGAAGCCATTCTCTCTAGAAACACGTTTACAAACGAAACATGAATAACAAAACAATTGCTGTACAAAACTAATTGAAATTTTGATCAAAATGACAAAATACTTACTTTGAAATATAATCTTTGTTCTATCTAAGGGAGCAATAGCTGTTTTTGCGAGGGCTCCAGCCGTCGCGCCAGAAGCAAGAGAAGTAATGATATCCATTGGTCCAGGGATTTCAACATGGTGTTTTTTGGACGGGACCCTCTTGGAAGATCCAGCCTTCAAATACCATTCGCCATGAGTTATATCACCATGTTGTTCGATATCTCCATTTAAAATACCGTCTCTGCTTTTACTCTTTACCATCTGAGACGTCTAGCTAGCGATCTGGTGGAGTTAGAGCCACTTTTTATTTCATATCGTATTTAGCTGCGTCTTCGCACGTTGAACCGCCATCTTGATTTGAGACGTGATCGCGAGGAGAATGAGAACTAACGATGTGACGTCATGATAAATAAACACAGGGATCCCATTTCTTAAGGTGGCTCTTGGTACTTATTTTCTGGCCGTTTAATTATGATTTTGATTTATGCAAATGCCTTTAGTTGGATTGATTAAACTTTGCAAATATTTTAATTTTAGGCGAATCGTCGTTACCATAGCAACATTATTTGCAGCAACTCGTCCAACTTGGGCATTCGCAGATCTAAGAGGTCGAGACGGTTTTTAAGAAGAGATCATTATCAGCTTTTGAATTTAAGATAAACAGGACCAGTCTTGTTGTTTTCTTGATATTTTGTCCACCAAGACATTAGAATGAAGTCATCTCGATTAGCGCATGCGCACTAATCTCATTCTTAGAAATTATGCGCGCTAACAAATGCTGATGAAAGACCCAAGTTTGGATTTATATTCCAAGTTTGCGTATATACGTCGCGACAAATTCCCCAAAACGCGTCCCACATGGAAACGATCGCCTACGGGTACTAAGTGATCAGAGTCACAAGCGACTTATCGGGCATGCTGGTCATAGCAAGGGGTTAATCATCTACGGTCTAGGGGCCGACTAACCTCTCCCTTAGGTTTCGCCCGAGCTTCCTGATCAGTTTGTAAGTCCAGGGATAGCGGTGTCGGGGTCGAAATCTCCGGCGTAGCCGTAAATGCTTCGCGCTGCCATACGACGGTTCAGCACTCGATGTCTGGAAGTATGGTCCTATCAATCAATAAAAATAACCCCCAAAAAAGAATTCCCTCTAGCAGATCAACTTTTGAATGAAATTGAAAGCCCGGAATCCTAATCTTGTACCGGGATAGCCCTTATTCCTTACTGCGCATGCTCGACGAAAGAGTCACCATTTGCGGTGTCTTCCTTTCTTCCCTTGAGGAACAATCACGAGGTAGGAAATACTGGAGATACATGGGGAAGAAAGAAAACCTGATCAATAAAGCGTGTATATGCACAAAAATAACTTTATTTTTTATTAGAATGTACAACCAAATACGTCCATTTTAAAACACCGTTCTAGTACCCAAATCTCCTCATGCAAGAACGAATTCGATGGATCTGGGTACGAGAATAATATAACGCAAGTTAAATATGACGTCGCCCGCATGCACTATGAATAAAAAATAAACCGCATTCTCTCATTAATGGTGACCTTAATAAGCTTTTCAAAATCTGCGACAGCGACGTCAATCGGAAGTGCAAATAATTTCTCTTTGGGGTTTTGTTCATTGGAGATTTCATTCAAAACATTGTCAATAAAAGTAAACTCATCCAGAGAGGGAAGACATACTTTACAGAAGTTATATATAATTCCGGTTGACGTCGCCGTCGTAGATTTTGAAAAGCTTAAGGTCGTCATTACTGCGAAGCTACGATGAAAAGCTCTTCCCGAGTCTATATCTCTCATGGTCAGCAGGCCCTATCGAATCTACTCGAGAGCTGACTAAACGAGATTAATTGGATATTTCTTCACGTCGTCGATTATCTCTTGTAGCGTGTACTGAACCTGGAATTTAAAGCAGAACGCTTAAAGGTTATGAATGTAAATTGAAATTAAGATAAAACTAATTTTCTTTTTGGAAGCACATAAGCTACATCGTTGACGATCAGTTTTACTCTTCAATGTGGAGTTCCACAGAGTTTTACCTTGGGTCCCCTAATGTTTATAGTTTTTCATTGGTACTCTTCAATGTGGAGTTCCACGGAGTTTTACCTTGGGTCCACTAATATTTATAGTTTCCATTTTGTTTAATGATACACCTAATGGTACTCTTCAATGTGGAGTTCCACATAGGTTTACCTTAGGCCCGCTAATGTTTCCGCTTTCTCATTTTTTAAATGATCCTAAAATACGCAATTTGTATCGCGCACCAATATAATAAGTTGTACTCTTCAATGCGAAGTTCCACAAAGGTCTTCCTTGGGTCCCCTCGTATTTCTAGTTTCTCATTTAAAAAAAATGATACACCTAAAGTACGCAATTTGTATTGCGCAATTATATAAGATAAGTTGTTCTCTTCAATGTGGAGTTCCACAGAGTCTTCCTTAGGCCCCCTAGTGGTTTTCTAGTTCTCATTTTTTAAAATGATACACCTAAAGTACGCAATTCGTATTGCGCAATGATATAACATAAGTTGTTCTCTTCAATGTGGAGTTCCACAGAGGTCTACCTTGGGTCCCCTAATGTTTCTAGTTTCTCCTTCTATTATTTATACATCTCAGGTGCTCGATCTGTGTTGCATATTGACAGTAGATTACTGAGTGTGCTGGCGGGTAAAGGTAGGGATATCGATGGACACATAAGGAGGGTATCAAGGTTAAACATGCCATCTTAAATGAGTTACCTACTTACCTCCCCTTTGGTGGTGTTGACCAGCTTCTGAAGTGTGTTTAGTGAAAGCTGCAACGAACATAAAAAATCAGTGTATAGATTTACTTCGTCTTGCAACAACGAGCTTATTCCTAAAATACTTAGGTATTGGATGCGCAATAGAAGGAATTTAATCGAAGCTTGTGTTCATTAGCAAGCGCGCATGGGTTGTAGACCAGGAGCTTTCAGCCAACCTGCATGAGGCGAATAGTTCCTTGGAAGATTGAGTTTGTAGGTAAAACGTGTATCGTAGTTTTTTCACCTGTTGTAGATGCTCATGTGATAGACATTCGGGTTCCATGACAATAGACTGCAGAAGTCTGAAATATCGTAATAACGTTAAGTTATAAGACAGGGCAGAAAAACGGTTTTTGGTCTTTCGCCAATAGAACAGTTTTAAGTATTTAAGCTCAATATTTTGTAAACACGTTCTTTTGGAGCCAAATAGCAAAATAATCAAATGCAGCCAAAATCTATTGAATGCGTATTTGAGATATAAAGCCTTGTACTTTGGGAGAGGTGATATTTTGATCAGCAGAAAAACTGACATTTTCGTGAATACTAAGTAGATTTACTCTAATAATTCGACAAAATTTCGTCACAAGTTTCGGGCAGCAGTGACACGAATGAAACGCTTAAAAATTTGGAGTATTAAACTCAGCTAAATAAAAAAATCGTGAAAGTAGCGGGCTTGTCGTTTTTCTGCTCTGTCATGTTATAATATTTTCCAATCACTCCCCCGTGTGGGCTCTCCCGTGAGTTGCGCACTACCACTACATGTAAACTTCGAATAGCTGTAAACTTAGAAAATCGTGCCAACATTAATTATTAGAAAAAGCGATTTATTGACAATGTTTTTATATTACCTTGCAGCATTGAGCTTTATTTCAGAGTCGCTTTCTTCTGTGAGTAAAAAAATTAAGATAAAGAAATGAAAATAAATAAATAAATGGGAATCGAAACTAGGGTAGCCTATTCCACTCGTGCCTCCCAATGAAACAAAAAAAAAAAAAAAAAAAAAAAAAAAAAAAAGAAAGAAAGAAAAAAGAAAAAAAGATTAAAAACTCGGTATGAGAAAATGGTTGCAAAACTTGCACATTGAAAAACAAAATGTGCAAAGATAACGTATTGTATTGCATGATTAATGATAATGATTTATGATTTCTATAGCGCCCTTTTTATATGGATATAATCAAAGGCACTTTACATTGAGTGAATGACAGATTGAATGACAGAGATTGCTTTTATGCAATTTACAAGCATGAGAGATGGTTAGTATGAAGTGTAGGCACTGAGGGTGGTCACTGGCAGGGTTTCTTTACGTCCTCAGTGGTTCTTTTACGTCCCTCCGATGTTGGTTAGTAATGATGAGTGTGGAGAGACGGGACCGCCAATTAAAGTAGTCATCCGAGCCACTTGGAAGTCTAACCATTTGTAGATGTAATTACAAAGGCAGCACTTCCTCCTCAGTTATTTTAAGACACTGAGTGTTGGTCCGGCCGGGACTCGAACCACGACCTCCCGCACGAAAGTCCGATGCTCAACCAATTCAGTTTAACGTACCTTGTATTAAACGAAGCATAAGCGGAAGGAGTGAAGGTTTTGATATCAAATACTGCAGACCTCGAAAATTAATACTACGAAAAATCATTACCATAAAAATTCATGTTAATTTTTGAAATGAATAATTAGCAATTTGAGGTTCAGGGAAATATGGGTGGAGCTGGAATTGCAATGCATTGTGGGACTATTTGTGGGGGCATATTTCCAAGATGGCGTCTATTTCGTTCCCCCAAGACAGACCCACAATGCACTGCAATGTCAACTCGACCCAGTCTTTCCGTTAACCATTACTTTATAACTTAGTGTGGGGGAGCAAAAAAGGCAGCAATTTTTCACCTTTTAATCGTACAAAGCTTTCAGCTAAATAGTTTGTTTTTCGAGGTTGTCTGATGTCTGATGAAGTTGTTCAGAGGGAGTGGGGTAAGGAGCAAAATGCCTGCTTCACCCAAGGGGGGGAGGGTATAGTTTCCATTTATACCTAAGCATGGAGGTGTAAGGCAGCATTTTGTCATCTTATGATTAAACAAAGCTGTCAGTCGGCTTTAAACCTCATACTTTGATACTAAGTTTGAGGGGGAGGGGTAAAGTGTAAAATGCCTGCCCAAGGGGGGAGGGTATAGGCTACATTCTTACCTAAACACAGTGGTGTAAGACAGCATTTTCTCACCTTATATTGTACAAAGCCATTAACATCAGGCTTCGTATCTTCACATTATGCTGAACAGAAGTCTTCTCGAGTGTCGTAACTAAGCAATCTACCAGGACTTGACCAATCTCTTTCCTTGTAAAGAACTCTCTCCCACATGGGGCAGCCGCTATGTTGGTTATAATACCACACAAAGCAAGAACAAATTCTAGTTCTTCTGATTTCTCTTGAGGGTCGTCTTCTCCCCATGTGGCGAAGTAGCTGATAATGGTTTTTCTCGTTAGGTGGAGGAACTCTTCTGCTTTTGCCTATGGTAAATGCACAGTAAAAGGTAAGAATGAGTCAGGGATTGGTTCATGAATGGTATCAACTACTTTATTTCCTTATGACAATCATAATGATAAGGATGACTAATCAAGATGGTTGTGATGAGAAAGATGGGGATGCAAGATGATGATACATGATGATGATACTTGATGAGGATGATACATGATGATGATGCATGATGATGATACATGATGATGGTGGTGATGATGGTGATGATGATGCATGATGGTGATGGTAATGATGATACATGATAATAGTGGTGATGATGATGATACAAGATGATGATGATGATACATGATGACGGTGGTGGTGATGATGATACATGATGATAGTGATGATGATACATGATGATGGTGGTGATGATACATGATGATGGTGGTGATGATGGTGATGATGATACATGATGGTGATGGTAATGATGATACATGATAATAGTGTGATGATGATGATACAAGATGATGATGATGATACATGATGACGGTGGTGGTGATGATGATACATGATGATAGTGATGATGATACATGATGATGGTAATGATGATACATGATGATAGTGATGATGATACATGATGATGGTGGTGATGATACATGATGATGGTGGTGATGATGGCGATGATGATGATAATAGTGATGATGCATGATGGTGGTGGTGATGATGGTGATGATAGTTATGATGATCATGACAATGATAATATCATGGTTCCACTCACCCCTTCAAGGAGAGTCGATACAGACTGTTGTTGCCTAGAAACCCTCCACAGCAATGTGCACACAGAAGCACCCAAACTAGCGCAGTAATCTGATTGGTCAATAAGTTGTTGATTGACATCTGCTAGTTGACACTGAAAAAAATTTTAATTCTAAGTAAGTTTTTAGTTGTGAATTGGATTCAAGTTTTTTTGAAACATTATAGCTTACCTTAAGATCAAACTTCTCCTAAGTATGGAATAAATAAGAAAGAGAAAAAATTGAATGAGAAAAATTACATCTGATATTGGTGAACACCTTTCTACTACCCCCTAGGGATCCTTGGCCTTTATACTACCCCTTAGAGATCACTACTCACCTTTGTACTGCACCTATAGATCAATACTACCTTTCTACTACCCCCTAGGGATCCTTGGCCTTTATACTACCCCTTAGAGATCACTACTCACCTTTGTACTACACCTATGGATCAATACTACCTTTCTACTACCCCCTAGGGATCCTTGGCCTTTATAATACCCCTTAGAGATAGAGATCACTACTCACCTTTGTCCTACACCTATGGATCAATACTACCTTTCTACCACCCCCTAGGGTGACTACTCACTTCTCTTCTATCACCTTGTTGATCTTGCTGCAGGCAATCAAGATAACCTTTCTACCAACCCCTAGGGTCACTACTCACTTCTCTACTATCACCTTGTTGATCTTGCTGCAGAAATCAAGATAACCTTTCTATCACTCCCTAGGGAACACTACTCACCTCTCTACCTCTGTCATAATCCCCAATAAGATTGTTATATCTCTTCTCTGCTTCTCCTATTTGCCTCTGGTGCTCTTGCTGTAGGTAATCAAGCTCAGTCCTAAGCTTATGATTTTCACTATGAACTTGCTGAAGTTCTGAGAAAACCCAAAGTAAATAAGTTTTTTCCCCAATTCAATTTTGAATTGGCGAACTATATTTTCTTAAGGAGAAATTCAGCCTAAGAATATAGTTTCATTGTCAGGATAACACAAAAGGACTTGTTCAGAAGTCTTGTAAATACAACTTAAACATAGGCATTATGTGGGAAGATCTAGATTTTGGATGGTGTTTTAGGTTGGTTGACTTCAACAAAAATTAAAGATTTGGTTTCTTTTGTAACAGAATGGGATGCACACAACCTAAATATCAATCAACATGGCAGCCATGTCTATCATTCTGTTCTTCATTCTCATAGAAAGGAATACGTATAACCTATGTATCAACCAACATGATAGCCAGTTTTTGACATCTAATCTCATGGGAATGAATGCACACTATATCAACCGAAATGGGAGCCATGTCTTTTATTATTTCATTCTCATAACTTATGCCAAATCAGCTCTAAAGGAATGGCAGTTAATCCAAACTTGCAGTCCCCATAGTGTAGTCAACAATTTACCTTCTTGACTTGCTTCTAGCTTGGAATATGAATCCAGTAGATCTGAGGTAAGTATCTGTGAACAACAGATGGGATGGAAAAATGAATGAAAATTGTTGAATGAACTAAAATACTTTTTACCAATGTTTTTCCATTTCAGACCATGTGTCATTCCCTTGAGTATTATTTCTTTCTTTACTAGGAATGCTTTTCAGCTATGGTGCAATGCTTTCCATTTTCAGACCATGTGTCATTCCCTTGAGTATTATTTCTTTCTTTACTAGGAATGCTTTTCAGCTATAGTGCAATGCTTTCCATTTTCAGACCATGTGTCATTCCCTTGAGTATTATTTCTTTCTTTACTAGGAATGCTTTACAGCTATGGTGCAATGCTTTCCATTTTCAGACCATGTGTCATTCCTTTGAGTATTATTTCTTTCTTTACTAGGAATGCTTTTTAGCTAATATGGAATGTTTTATTATTTCAGACCATGTATCATTCCCTTGAGTATTATTTCTATCTCAATTACAAATAGAATCTACATTTTGATAAGTGAAGTAAAAAAATAATATTTATCCATAAAACAGAACAAAATCCAATGACTCTTACTCACTTTTGGAATGACTTCCTTAATATCTTTGACTTCTGAAGTCAATCTTTTGAAATCATCTTTTCCTACTTGAACATACACTTTACACTATAAAACAATCCAGAAAAACCAATATAGACACAAATAAGGATCTCATTCACCAAAATTGTCACCATTTAATTTGATAGTTAAGAAATATTCAACCTTCAAAAAAAAAATTCAAATTTTTTTCTTACTTTTCAAACGCCCTTCTTTCAACACTAAAAAATCTCACTTTTTTTGCTAAGACTTTTAAAGAGAATTATCAATCTGGAATGATTAGTCATCTAAAAACTTATAATTCTATACTATTCCAACAAATGAGGCAAAAAGGATGTGTTTTAGAGATAGTTTTTAGATACAAATGTACCTTCTCTCGAAGTACGTTTTCCACATTCGCTGCCATCTTGGAGTTTCCCCACCGAGAGAGACTGGTTAAGTCTTACGAGGAACGCCTGCTTTAGAATGAAAGCGCGCGAAAATAAGTTAGACAACCTCCGATTTACATGTTCAAAGATTTGGAAATTAATTCAATTTTTCTCGAATTCAAAGGTAAGTTTGGTCTAGTAGTGTTTAATGTATTCTATAGGCTTGCGTCTTATTGAATCCATCACGGATTTAGTTGTTAGATTGGTAGTTGTTTTCTGGATTTTTGCGTGATGGCTTTGGTTCTGATCATTCTATCCTGTGTTAATATACTCAACGTTTTGTTTTCCCTGCTAGCAGAGTCTCTCTTCTCTTTCTCTCCCTTCTTTCAGGCGGGGATTTTATTTTTCTCTCTCAACCAAAACAAAAGGAAAATAGGCTCTGCTAGCAGGGAACGTTTTGTTTTTCCTTGAAAAGACATCAATATGTAAAGAATCTTATTTACTAGGTGTAAAATTCGGCTTTAAAACAGCCTAGTTAACTATGGATTGACTGGATACAGTGTTTTCTTATTTTAGACCATGTCATTCCCTTGAGTATTATTTCTTTCTTTACTAGGAATGCTTTTCAGCTATGGTACGTTTTCCCATTTCAGACCATGTGTCATTCCCTTGAGTATTATTTCTTTCTTTACTAGGAATGCTTTTCATCTATGGTGCAATATTTTCCCATTTCAGGCCATGTGTTATTCCCTTGATTATTATTTCTTTCTTTACTATAAACCTTTACAGCTATGGTGCAATGTTTTCCCATTTCAGGCCATGTGTCATTCCGATCCCTTGAGCATCATACTTTTTGCATATTTGTTCATGTTCTAAAGTTATTGCAAACAATATACTTCAAAATTATCATATTCATTTATTGCAAATCAGACATATTGTTTTCTAAAAACTAAATTACAATCATTGCAATTTACACTTCATTGGTAATCACACAAGTATTCATGAAATATTATTGATAGGAAATGTTGACCCGCAACTTGTACCTTTACTTTCTTATTTGTCGCAGCTTGGAAAAGTATTAGATCATTTTTTCTACAAAATTTAATAATTATTACTTTTGGCCATGGATAGCTATTGTCTGCTCATGTGCCATCTCAAAATATGTGTTTGTCATCGAGCAAATGTGCAAAGTTGTCTCTTTCTTGTATTGTAGGATTTCCTCTGGATTTTTCGTCCCAAAATTGCACCAAACGATTTGATTTTGCTTAATATTGACCTTTGGAATCTATTTTTACAGTATTTCTTTCTTATTTATCAAAAGACCTTTCCCAAATTCGCTTGAGTGACCACGAAACAATATTATGGTTTCAAGTCAAGGTTGGACTCGATGTGCTCATATATTTACTGTATTTTGTCAAGTTATAACTAGGCTTGGAGTCATTGTTTTGTGATCACATAAGCAAATTTCTATTAAGGTCTAATGGGTTGTTCACCCTCAGAGTCGTGAATCAATTACATTTAATTCTAAGAATAATATTCTTAAGAAATTATATTGATTAATTCACATTAATTCCAGAAATTATCCATACCCACCCCACGGAGGAATTTTAATTTTCCGAAGGGTAAGGGGATCAGGGTGGTGAATCACTCATTTAATTCTAATTTCTTATGTCCTTGAAGAATTATGATTAATTGCCCTATTTCACTATGTAGTCACATCAAAACAATCTATTGTTTAAACACAAAGGATCATGGTCATCGGAGGGGGTCAAATCAACGCAAATTTACCGAAAATTGTTCTAAAACCCGTATCAATCCACGAAGTGAAGTAGAATAGCCAGCAAACGCTCAGAATATTTTTTAGTACATATTAACACATATTATATCTGAGAACCAGGCCATTTTAGATTAAACTGTTTTGCTAGGAGCAAATTTTGTAGAATTTTCTATTGGATTTGGCGATTCTATCCCCCACATAAACAAGCAGTGACGTCATAGTGAAATAGGGCAATTCACATTGTGTAGTTCCAGAAATTATCCATACCCACCTCCCCCTCTCCCCCAGCAAGAAATTTGGAAATTCCAAAGGGTAGGGGGGTCAAAGAAAAATCAAAATTACACAGTTTGTATGGAAGAAAATTGGAATCTTTGGGTGTAAGGGAGTTCTTAAGAAAATTCTTCAGTGAGGGGGTATGGATAATGATATCTGGAATCTACACATTTAAAAAGGATAAGTGATTCTGATACGTGTATACAACTGAATATTTCATTAGTTAAAGAAAGAAAATAAAATGTTTTAAGATTACCCTGCTTCCATTGAATTTGGGTGCATATAAAAGGTTTCTAATTAAAAGGGTGCTTTTTTATTCATTAGCACATGGGGGAGGGGGGGGGGGTGTAGGGGGTTACATTTTTTTGAGAAAAGGGTTATGGGGGTTGTCACAGATTGAGAAGCTTTTTTCCATCTGATTTTGCAAATCCCCCATGTGCTTATAAATAAAAGCCCCCTAAGAGCAAAAGGAGAGTGAGACTCACACGAAACTATAAGCTAGTGAACTGTGAATCGTGACTCTGATGGCAGTTCATTAAGGCCCCGTCCACACGTATCTGGAAATCTTTGTATCCGCAATTTTTTTTTACAGATACGGGTTGCGTCCACACATGTCGTATCACACATGTCGTAATTTTTGTGTCGTATCCGCAAATTTCACGAAAACGGACACATGTGGAACGGTGAAAACGATTCAAATACGCTGCGTGTGGACGCAAACATTTTCGTATCCGGGAAAAATAATTTGTGGATACAAAAATTTCCAGATAAGTGTGGACGGGGCCTAATTTATCATTATAAATATATACACACCAAATGTTAAAAGATATATTGTAAACAACATCTATCAATGGAGGCTCAATCTACTTTTAAAGTAAACTAATGCATATTAGCAACTGAATGCCATGACTGCAACCCTGAACATCAAGGAATAATGAGCTTATTCAGGGGGAGGTGGTAAGCTCTTTCCAGATTCACCTCCTAGTTGTAAGGCCTCTTCGTTTTGTTTCTTCATCTTTCGTCGTCTACTTCGTCTTGCTTGTAGCCTCTCCTGCAATCCCTGATCAACCCTTGCTTTGTTCATTTCTTGTGCCTTCTCAAACTCTGCTATCTCTTCTTCGTGTTTCTTCTTCAACTGTTCAATGTCACCAAACAAGTCTTCTTGGTTTGGAGCCAGTGCTAGCTCCGATAGCGGCACCGCTTTCACCGCAGGCTGGTTCTCAGCTTCAGGCTTCTCTCCTTCTCCCTCTGCAGCTGGAGTTTCTGTGCTTTCTTCTCCTTCAGCTGTAGGCAGAGACTGTGGGAGTTCCGCAGGAGGCTCGTCATTTCCAGCCTCCGCTTCTGGTGTTTGGTTATCACCTTCCTCCTTTTCGACAGTCCCTGGCTGGACAACTGCTTCGCCTCCTTCATCACCTGTCGACTCATCCTTGTATTGCTCTTTCTTGAACTCCAAAGACAGCTCGATGCCAAGCTTTTCTTTAATTTTGGCCTGAATCAGTATCATTCTCTCCTCCTTGAGTTCGTAGTATTTCTCGTGGTATGTTTTCTTGATGTCAGTGAAGTCTTTGTTGATTGTGTTGGTTAGAACCTGGTCAATCCAGTTTAACAGGTTTTGGCATTTGTTGTAGTCATTCACAAAGCACGAGTATGAGTTCTGATATCTGTTAGAGACTTGCACATCATGAAATATTGTGTTGATCAAGGAATCAAGTCGCTATGGAAAGAGTACAGAAAATACAAAATCAGTGACTTAAAAATAAACAAATAAATCCCCATAGATTATCGTAGGATTTGAGTTTTTGAAGAGTGGCTTGATAGTACTAGAAGAGTGTTTTGTAATTCAAATGCCTTATTTTTTAAATTTGTGGCTTGGTTGGTTAGTTAGTGTGCTGCCTGCTTAACAAGAGGTCCATGGTTTGATCCTCAGTGACCTCACACTTGCCTCACACACCTGTTTTAAGGAGCAAGTGTGGCTTGGTTGGTTAGTGTGCTGCTTGCTAAGCAAGAGGTCCATAGTTTGATCCTCAGTGACCTCACACTTGCCTCACACACTTGTTTTAAGAAGCAAGTGTGGCTTGGTTAGTCAGTGTGCTGCCTGCTAAGCAAGAGGTCCATAGTTTGATCCTCAGTGACCTCACACTTGCCTCACACACTTGTTTTAAGAAGCAAGTGTGGCTTGGTTAGTCAGTGTGCTGCCTGCTAAGCAAGAGGTCCATAGTTTGATCCTCAGTGACCTCACACACTTGTTTTAAGAAGCAAGTGTGGCTTGGTTGGTTAGTGTGCTGCTTGCTAAGCAAAAGGTCCATATATAGATTGATCCTAAGTGACCTCACACACTTGTCGATAGGCTATGATACTTACGTTGACATCTTCAATTGTGTAGTACGGCACTCGTATTGGTTCAAGGAACTTGTGCGTAGCTTTTATGTTCTGGGAAGCTGCAATCAAATGGTTTCTTGTTTCTGCTGACATTTGATACTTTGCCTGCGATGTCAA
The DNA here is from genome assembly GCF_029948245.1 of Actinia tenebrosa. NCBI lineage: Eukaryota > Metazoa > Cnidaria > Anthozoa > Actiniaria > Actiniidae > Actinia > Actinia tenebrosa. The sequence goes on along the minus strand of NW_028292569.1, from coordinate 6,449,991 downwards.
ATATAGAATAATAAATTAACATTAATGAATTTATTTTGCAATTTTTTTTTTTCATAGCATGGGATTAAACCACCACAAAATGGATTGACTTAGAAGTTGGAATTTAGAATATGAGTTTTACAGAATGGTGAAAAATGAAAGACATATCTAAGAATAGCCATTTCTTGTGGGGTCAGGGAAGATTGGAGTAGCCAACGCCTGGCTACACAGACTATAAAAGACAATTGTTCACCACAGACAAGCAATTCCAACCATATGTGTTGTGTGGAAACAAGAATAGTGGGAGCTAGGAACTTATCGATAATGCTACTGCAGTGAGAGGAAGTTGCTATGCTTCTACGCCATGGTTACATGACATTTTCTTTACTGTAAGTTTTTCTTTTACGATTATTATATTTATTGTTATTTATTAATTCATTTACATCTTGTTGGGAATTTGGGGAGGTATATGTAAAAATATCCCTAATAATAATATTATTATTGGTAATTAGTTATAATGATATCACATGTACTTGCAGTACTAGGGGAGTCTCATCTTACCAGGCTTTGCAAAAGAAATTGATTGATGGAGTCATAGCAGTAATGCACACCCCTCTAGCCTTTGGGGTCTCAGATTTGATTCCTGGATTAGGGATCAGATAGGTGTGCTCTGACTTAGATCAGCCCAGAGGTTGTTTCAGGGTTCTATCTTTGAGTTAGCCGTGCAATGACTTAGATCAGCCCAGAGGTTGTTTCAGGATTCAATCTGTGAGTTAGCCATGCCCTGACTTAGATCAGCCCAGAGGTTGTTTCAGGGTTCTATCTGTGAGTTAGCCATGCCCTGACTTAGATCAGCCCAGAGGTTGTTTCAGGGTATTATCTGTGAGTTAGCCATGCTCTGACATAGATCAGCCCAGAGGTTGTTTTAGGGTTCAAACTGTGAGTTAGCCATGCCCTGACTTAGATCAGCCCAGAGGTTGTTTTAGGGTTCAAACTGTGAGTTAGCCATGCCCTGACTTAGATCAGCCCAGAGGTCATTTCAGGGTTCGATAAAATTCACATTATTTTATACGCTACTTATTTATAGTATTTACCATTGGTGCCTGTACATTGTGGGTTCCAATCTGTGCCCAGCGTTTTGCAGCCCAATTGATCTGTGCAGTTGCTGTACGCATAAACTTCTGAGCGTTTGTCCACTTAAAATGGGCCCCCTGTATTCTCTCCTTCTTCTCTTCCAACATATCTAACTCCAGTTCAATCTTCCATTCCTTATCGCTGCCGTAACTGTCGTTAAAGACTTGGCCAAGTATTTTCTCTTGTTCAAGCTGGAGCTCTTGAAGCCGCTTTTCTTCTTCTCTGTACTTTTCGGCTGTGCTACTGTAAGCGTTGTACATGTTCTTGTACTTCTCTTTTGTACTTTCCATCTCTTGTTCTGCTACTTCTTGTTGATTGAGGGCGTCAATGTATTCTTGCATTTCCCTGGCGAGGGCTGCGTCATGCTGCCCTTCGTTGATAAACATTGCTTTAACTGAAGGGTGTTGAGTATGAACTACATCTTGGTACTCTTTGTTGCTGCATTAAAATCCAAAAACATTTAAATCAGTAAGATTAAGCAAAAAATACTTGGTATAATCATCTTAGGGAAAGGACCATTAGATTTTTGAGGGGGGGGGGGGGGGGGGGGTTGAGCAAAAACGAAAAAATATTTCCAGCACAGTTTTAAATTAAAAAGTGAAAAAAAATTGTGCATAAGAAAAGTGTCGGAAAAAAAATTCCAAATTATGTCCCAAAAAAATTCCTGCACAGCCATGAGGCGTAAAAAACCATTCCTGCACAAAATAAATTGCCCACCCCCCCCCCCCCCCCTCAAAAAAGCCTTGAAAAGTCAGTATTTGACCACCATTTATAGCAGATAATGAGATTCAAAGACTTTGATCAGCTGATTGAAACCCAGCGGTTGACTTACTAAGCCTGGGATGTGGAAATTTTCCCCATTTCAGAACATGGGTCATATTCCCTAGAGTATCATTTCTTTGTTTAACAGTTGCGCATGAGAAGACTCATGAATATGGATACCATTCAAACAAAAAAACTTATTCCTAAGAGACATGGTCTGAAATGGCAAAACATTACGCCCTAGCAAAAGTGGTCTAGCTATCTGAGATCCTGCTGGTTCAAATAAACCCATGACTGGCCTCAAAAATAAATATTAAAAACTTGAATTCAAACAAATTAATAATCGTGATAATTCCTTTCAATAACCAAAAGTAAATAAGAATAGAAATGAAACAAATATTAATTTAATTTAATTTAGAATCTTAAAAATTGTGAGTCAAATGTTTGAGTCACAGCAAATTATTATTGACTGCAAGTTTTGATATTTTAAGATCTCTGTACAAGCTGCACGCTGAAATTTGGTTTTTTGCTGCTATATGTCAAAAATGATCAGTCGGTACCTTTTATATTTTTGACTGGCTGCTTTATTTCATTTACACAACCCTGACACTAATCCCTAACACTGTTTAAGTATGTATACCGACTGCTACTAACTGTTTATCTAATTCTGACATTGTTTCCTAACGGCCCTTATTGTTATGAATTCTTATTATGAACTAGTTGGTGTATATTGTATGTACGTTAATCTAATATTGGCACTCTGACAAGCTACATTGTATTCCAGACTGGAATTAACAGTTATATTTCAGATAGTGTTGACAGTGGTAAAATGTGTGTTGAATAAGTGCATGCACCTAATATGATAAATTACTCCTAAAAAAATAGTTCAAAAGAAATATCCATGCTTCACAAGAAAAGTCAGAGGGCATATTGTGTAGTTCCAGAAAATAGACCCCTGGCATTGATGTCCTAGAGGAATTGTTCTGGGGGACAAAACAATAGCCCGTCTTTTCTTTTGCAAAAAAAAAAAAAAAAAAATTCATTGTTTTGTCCCTCAGAACAATTCCTCTCAGGAATCAGTGCAAGAGGTGAATATCCATACCTTCCCAAAGGATGGGATTGGATTAGCCCACTTCCGAGATATGCTTTGCTTGTCACGCCCAAAGGTTTCAGTATGAGGCTACGTGCTAAATGCTCAGTCGTTCGTGACAGGCATAAGAATAAATTTAATTTAGCATGTAGCCTCATATTGAAATCTTTATGCGTGACAAGCGAAGCATATCTCGGAGGTGGGGAGGGTCTGAGAAGGGTATATTGTGTAGTACCAGAAAATATCCATGCCTCCCCATGGAGGGGATTGGAATTTCCAAGGGGTAGGGAGGGTCTGTGGAGGGTATATTGTGGAGTACCAGAAAATATCCATACCTCCACCATGGAAGAATCTATTTAAATACTAAAGATATCACATGTTAGAAAAGGAATTACCATTAACACTTATAATCTGAAAACTATTTTAAAGTATTTTTTGTGGGAATTAATCCAATATGACTTAAGTTATTCACAATGAAAAACATCACTTTTAGTAATATGAAAAGGGGAAAAAACGAATGAATGAGTGATAACTAACTCCAGGAATTGTCTAGTTATGGGCTATGTACAATAACATTCATTTTACTTTCTTTCTATTTTTCTTCTATTCTGTTTTCATTCTTTCTCTTTCTCTTTTTCAAATATATTTCCCAAGGAAAGTCGTTTCAGTTTTGCAGGTTAAATGATGCAGCTTATATGATTAAAAATAATTTAATTCTCGCTAAAACCTTTTTCGTTCTAGCAACAGTTACGACTATTAACCAATTTCTGATAGCTTTACATCAAGACAAATCTTGCAATCAAAACAATCAAGCTTATCACTTAAATAATTTAAGCGTAAACAATTTGTTAATAGAGAGTTTTAGATTTACGTTCAAGTCAAACGTGAAACGTCAGTTGACCAGTAAAAAATTCTTTTAAATTATTGAAAAAGAATCGCAAAAAAGTCCAAGTAGTAGAAAAACAAAAGAGTATTTGCAATTGGTGAGAAGGTTTGTAAAAGGTAAAGTAAAATAAAGGAAAACTATGAAAACGTGGTCACGTTTGCCGTTTGGGGGGAGAGAAAAAAGTCAATCTAAAACTCTCTAATGTTTGAAAAAAGGTACTTACGTTTTTTGCCTTAGTTCTTCAACCTTTTCTGTTTGTGCTGTGAGAATCTTATGGAGTTCAACCAGTCTGTTGTACTCGGCCAATCTTAAGGTTTCTCTGTCTTTACTTGAAAGTTCTTTTATCTCAGCGTCCAAGTCAATGAACCTCTTAAGAACTTCTTGATCAAAGTTAGGTTTTTCTTGAACCTCAGCGGTTTCTTTTACTTCTTGGTTTTCTTCTGGTTTTGTTTCTTGAGGAGATTCTTCTTTGGGTTGCTCGGGTGCTTTCTCGCGTTCCTTCTGTGGATTAGCGCTTTCTCTTTGTCGTTCCTCTTTCGGAGGTGATGTAGTCGCTACGGGGGCTTCGGTCGCCTTCTCATGACCATCAACTTGATCTGCTTGCTTCGCAAAGTCCTTTACAGACCTTTTCGATCCAGAACTACTTGAACTACTCGAGCTGCTAGAGCTACTAGAGCTGCTAGAGCTACTCTTTCTACTTCGTTTAGAGCTGGCAGAGCTACGTCGTGAAATGTTTTTGTCGTCTTTCTGTTTTGGAACACCATTGTTGTTGTTAGGGCTCGATGTTTGAACGTTCCCATTCTGGGCAACGTTATTTGGCTGCGTCCCTGATTCTTTCGAGCTTCCACAACCCATTTTTATCCAATGAAGCCTTAAAAATTCGTATTGAGGTAAAAAAAAGACAATAAAACAATATGGTAAACAGAACGAACGACCGCTTCTCAATACATTTCGGATCGAATTAGGAAAATTATTAAATAGATCAAATGATTTCTGATCGCTTCGATCGCCTTCGATCCTCAAAGTAAATTACAGTCCCAGCAGTGTTCAAGTTTTTCTCTCATGTAATGATAATATGGTACATTTAAACCAAAATATGCGAACGTGGCGTACTCTAGTTTTTTATATATGAATTTTAACTAAAGCTGTAAGATACTAGAAATTAAATCCGACTTCTAAATACTTCAAAAAATTGACAAAAATGTAGAAAAAAATTGGTTAAATCGGAGAGATAGAAACCTTGTAATTTAACTCAACGATCCGGGGTTTTTTAGTTTGCAATAAACACACGAAACGAAGGTAAATATGGCTGTTCCGAAATGGTGTTATTTATAACCGTTTCCATAGTAACTCGTAAACAAAATTATTTCGACCACTCGTGGAAGAAAGTGGATTAAAACTAACAATATGCTGTAATTATTTCATTGAATTTTGGGTTTTCCTGTGCTTTGCTGTTACTAGGACACTAAAAGGACTAAAAACAAACAGAAATCTGTGTTTGTGGATAATTTTTGGACATTTATTGAAGCATTTCCAGTTTTTGAACGCAGAGAAAAACCCTAGCGAAACGAGTTTTTGAAGCTATTTTATCTGTTTCCCAGATGTTTTTGCATGTGTACGGCGCAGATGTCTAAATGGCTGTCAAGATTAATTTAGTTCATCAAGGTTGCTAAAAATAAAATATAGCATGAAATCGCCATAAATTGTGCTTTGAATTTTTGAACCCCCTGACTTAAAAGCTGAATAAGTTAATCAAATGCTAGAAAATAAACCGATGGAAATCAAATTTCAAAAATCCGGGTGGTGCTGAGCGTGACAGAAATCCAAAAGGGAAATACGAATCTTTGGGTATTTCAAAAATAAATTCCTATAAATTAAAAAAAACGTTCTGGGGATAAAGACCCTTTGCTTACGATGTCGTTACAGAAATTTAAAAACTAAAATTAAAAAAAAATAAAACTTGTATGATTTTTTTTTTCTTTTTTAAACTTGGTCGTCGGTTCTCTCCTGTGCTTCGAGGATTTCTCGCGGTTTTCTCGTCCCTCTGCCAAAAGTCAGCTTCTAAATTCCATTTAAAAAAATTCATTTGCGTTTTCATTTAACAGATAGCTAAGTAGTTAGTCCCTTTAGTGACATATGCTAGCTGGTATCGTGATAACGACGTGGTAATGATGATAATTGGACAGTGTGGTTGTCACAAACGATATTGACCTCGTCTAGCTGTGTTTCGGTCAAAAGTAGAGTCATTTGTAGTTTTGTTTTTACTAAATCAGTAAGCGATACCGCAAATGACACGAAATCAATCCTCTAGGTTTATTTAAGGATTGTTGACGGCTTTCGCGGATGAAATTGCATAGAAAAATTTTTCAACTGAGCCCAGTTTTTTCCTCAACCAGACAACTTCGTCAGTATAAAAGGGCCGGCTTTATTTCTTTAATCTCGTTCATTACGCCATTGTTGTTTTAGTTCTAATACTACGTATGACGCACGAGTTGCTTGTCGTTTTTCTAGAGTCGCTTTATCTTTTATAGCTGCTGTGCATCAAACGCCCACGTAAAATCATTATAGTCTTATATTAAATGTTTATAGGCATCCTGCTATAGATCAGATTCGATTTCGTCGTAGTATAATGTTTTCCCATTTCGTAGACCGCGTGTAAAATATGCATACAACTCTAGCAAAACCGATCTCATTTTCAGAAGGATGACACGTGATGTGAATGATTCAAATGACAAAGACATGGCGGCCATGTTGGTGTACATAACAAGAGAAGCTAACGAGAAATGTTTTGTTAACGTACACCAACATGGCGGTGATGACGTCATGTCTGACTCCGAACATTCCCGCCACTTGACACACACTCTTACGTCATACCTGTCTCTTGTATGCAGTTAAAATATCCCGGACTGAAATCCCTTTCTCTTTGATCCAATCAGAATTCACTGTAGTTCATTCCAACCATACAATTCCATGGCTCTTAAATGGCTTCCTCTTTGAATCAGTTTTACAAAGGCGCCCGCCAACCCATTAAAGTAATGTACGGAAGCCAATTAAGTGTCATACAGGCTTTGCGCTTTTAGAATTTCCTGAACGAAAAAATATTGCAAAAATTACCTAAAGTTTATCATATTTTGAAGCATTTTTTTCCCGCCTGATTTATCGAAGCTATGGCGGATAAGCTACATGTCTAACAAGTAAATCTTTAATTTAAAAAAATAACAAGATATGCTACACTCACCTTACTCGTCTCTGCTCTTACAGCATCGTTGATTGAAGGTTGTGTTAGATTTGACATTAAAAGGGCGCGCAAATTTTGAACTCCAAGTAGTGAGAAAATTTTTCGCTAAATTCGTTCAAAAAAAATCATTTGGACAAAAAAAATTTTTATCAAGGCATTTTCAATAAATTAATAAATCTTTCTTGAATAAATTTAAAATAAATTTTGTACTTTTTTTTCGTAGATTGAATTTCAATTAACAATACTAATCTGTATTGTTTTAATACTTCTGATTAAAAGCCATAATCTCCTAAAGTCAATCCATCGTATGTACGTGCATCTCAAACGTTTATTCAACTTTAAGCTAAAATTATTTGAAAAATCACGATAAGTGGCGCTAAAATAGGCTAAAAACAGCTAAAGTATGAACGATTTTCCCCGGAATTCGAGTTAGCACCCTTCAAAGTAAGTAAACTGTGAGCTGTTTGTATTTGAATTTGAACGAGTAATTCCTAAGTAAACAACATCTTCTTGAACTTGTTCTTACTGTAGTCATAGTTTTCAAGGTAAGATCTTAAATATTTAAGTTCAATTTTGAAGTATATCTTTACGTACAGATTTAACGTTTATTTGACGAACAAATTAAGTCGAAACACCAAATTTCCAAACAGAATTCGTAATTAGATTTTCCTTCGTCTTATCAACAGACGTTCAAGATCAATAAGAAGATTTCTTATTAACTCTTTTGAGATCTTTAGTCTATTTATCCTTAATCCTAAACAACAGCTTGAAATCTTTATTGCTAACTTATTTTTTTATAAAGCATTTGGTGTGCTTTATCTGGTTTTGTTTTGTCCAGAAAATGCATGAATAATTAATATAAAAACGACGCTAATTCGAGCGATTTTTTGCACGGCATTTTAATGGGAACCTCTTAAAAACTAAAACCTTATCTTAATTCTAGGCCAAAAAAATATAATCCTAGTGATAAGATATAGTTCAGATGGTAAAATCGAGGAATGATTAAAAAAAACCTTAGCGAAACCAAAATAGATTGCCCAAAAGGTGAAATGGTTCCTAAAAAAGCGGTGCAGAAATTTCTAAAAATAAATGATATTTTCTCATCTTCATTGTGTTTTAAGTAGCTTTAAGCTATTTTTTTCCGTTTATATAGAAGTGAGGCTTATATATTTATAAATATTTGTTAAAACTTTACCGCAAAGACAACATCAATACGTTTTTGTTTGAACAGGATATAGATAAAGGACACACGTGTGATCTTGTTTTCAACCGCTGTGAAAAACCATATTTCTTTCAAATGATCTCCATTTAACAAACAATTAAAAATCAATCGAGAAGTGAGACAAGTTAAACTGACTGCAGACGAAAAATTTGGTTCATTTTCAAAGCCTACTTTTGCTTATTACATTATCGTTTGTAAAATTATTTGTCAAAGCTGCTTTGCTTTAGTCTATTCTCGTTTGTTTGTTTTTCAAATATGATCGTCTTTTGTCTGTTTTTATATAGTCTTAAGATGAGATTCTAAATAACATTGTGTTTGTTTATTTGGGGCTTCCTTACTGACCTTTCATGTTCCTGCTGATCTTGTTATTTACTTAATATTTTGATAAATATTATATATATATATTTTGTTATTTACTTAATATCTTGATAAATATTATAAAATGATTATGATAACAATATTGTGATGTCAGTTGATAGTGATGATAATGAAGAGGATACATGATGGTGATGATGACAATGATACATAGTGATGATGATGGTGATGATGATGATGCAAGATGATGATACAAGATGATGATGATACATGACACATGATAAATGATGATGATGACACTGATAATAATTCATGGTACATAATAATGGTCAGGTTGATGATCATGGTGATGACGATGGTAGTGATAGATGATGACACTTGACAAAAATATGATAGTAAACCTTTTACATTACCTCTTGAGTCCTAATAACCTTTTCCTCATCATTTTCCTTCAGATACTCATTCAACAATAGATGTAGTTCCAAGGGAGACATTCATTCATTGAGCCATGTGACGACTATGTTCAAGAATAAGTGGTCACAGAAGTTCACTGGAGGACATCTGTTCTATGGCCGAAAATCTGTCGCAAACAGACAATATGAGACACCTACAAAGTAAGACATAGGATCCTCTAGGATTATGTGTGCAATCGCATTTCAGACCATGTGTCGTTCCCTTGAGTATTATTTCTTTCTTTACTAGGAATACTTTTCAGCTATGGTGCAATATTTTCCCATTTCAGGCCACGTGTCATTTCCTTGAGTATTATTTCTTTCTTTACTAGGAATGCTTTTCAGCTATGGTGTAATGTTTTCCCATTTCAGACCACGTGTCATTCCCTTGAGTATTATTTCTTTCTTTACTAGGAATGCTTTTCAGCCATGGTGCAATGTTTTCCTATTTCATATTATGTGTCATTCCCTTGAAATGAATTACACCATAGCTAAGAAGGATTCCTAGTAAAGAAAGAAATAATACTCAAGGGAATGACACATGGTCTGAAATGGTAAAATATTGCATCATAGCTGAACAGCATTCCTAGTATCCAAAAGGAAAAAGGCTACTTTTACTGAATTAGATAGTATAGTATACAAGCTTAATCTCATAAAACAATGATTTATCAAATTTATATTTTTCATTCTAGTCCTGGCCGCACATCAACCAAACAAGATTTTTTGTCCAACATCGTAGAAGAAGGTAGCTCAGAGGATATACCCAAGACATTTGAACAAGAAGAACAATATATGAATGAATGCCTGCGCTCTGTCGGAGGCAGTGTAGACGATGTAAGTTGGAAACCCTGTGTAAGCGATTTCCCTTGAGTATTATTTCTTTCTTTACTAGGAATGCTTTTCAGCTATGGTGCAATGTTTTCCCATTTCAGACCATGTGTCATTCCCTTGAGTATTATTTCTTTCTTTACTAGGAATTTCCTTGAGTATTATTTCTTTGCTTATAATTAAAGCTTGAGAAGATACATTTATCTAAGTTCCTCACTTCCCCAAAAGAACACAAATTTGACCAACCTCTGTTGTCATGCCAACAGGTACGTGGTAGCGAGGCTGAAGAGTATGACTTTGACGACTTCAATTCAATTGCCAGCACAACCTCAATTCTGAACTTGAACTCAGATTTCAGTGACTTAGACCGACTGCGCATGGGCAGTTCGCCTGCGGTATCACGAACGTCTAAAACAGGTCCCACATGGAAAGGCGTACAAGATCAAAATAAAAATGGTCTCAGCGCGTTAAACTCGAATGATAAACTCACGAACTTCCAGAAGTCCATCTCGAGAGTACAAAACTGGGACCGTCTAGGGAGGAGTGGGGAGACGCAGGATTGGAAACAAGTTTTGCTACAAGCTTCCGTGGCTGGAGATCTGATCACTATTGTAAGTGATATTATTAGATAATATTAAATTATTGAAGATGATGATAATAATGAAGTTGTTGGTGATGATGATGGTGGTCAAAATCAGCGATGGTGATGATGATTCGTTTGATAATGATGAGAGTGATGATACGTAATCGTGTCGATGATGATTGATGTTGATGCGGTGGTGTTGATGATAATAATGATGGTGATAACTATGTCGTTGGGTGACGATAAAGGTGATAAAGATAACTTTGACTTACCATGGTAATCATAACCATGATAATGACACACTTCCTCTCTGTCCACAAAGCAAGATGCAGTTTCCCACCTTGGCGCCACCAAAGATTCCCTGATCACAGCACGAGACTCAGCAGGGAACACACCACTTCACAAAGCCGCAGAGAACGGTAAACTACAATGTCTAAAATGGTTGGTAAAGAGAGCTCCTCAAGAAGCTGTTACCATTGGTAACCATGACGAGGTGACCCCTGCTGCCATAGCAACACAGGTATGGCTCATCAACCACACTCTCGCTTGTTAATTCATATTGAAGATAACGTCGAAATATGTTTGTTAAGAGTGTCATTTCATTTCTTAAAATACTGTTACACTTGCTGCTTCTTAGACCGTGTGGTTAATGTATTTTTTTGTCGTTTGTTATCATCGTCATCTTTACTTTCAAAGTTTTCATTTACTACCCCTTTGTCAAGAAAAGTGGTTTTAACAATCACATCAAAGCTGGGCTGCAAATCTGTGACGGCTCAAAGATCATCTCGAAATCGGTTGAGTGACCACGAAAAGTCGAGGATGAACTTGATAAAATACAGTAAATATGTGAACACATCAAGTCTATCCTCAACTTGGAACCATTGTTTCCTGGTCACTGAAGTGAATTCAAGAAAGGTCTATTGCTGCAAGTAGAGGCTGAGCTTGATAAAATACAGTAAATGTATGAACACATCAAGTCTATCCTAAACTTGAAACCATTGATTCCTGGTCACTGAAGCGAATTCGGGCAAGGTTTATTGTAATCTAGAAAGTTGAATTTAACGGAAAGAAAAAAATCGAATAACCCTCCAAGCCAGGGAGAAAACATCAAGCAATTCTACTCACATTTATTGGTTCGGGAATTTAACCCATAATGACAACTAAGAGAGGCGGCACCGATTCCCTGTTCCAGCGGTAGAATCAACCACGCGTGCGCTGCTTGATTTTTCATTTCCATTACCATGGTGATCACGGCTGGTATCCGTTGCGTTTTCGCGCCTTTTTGACATTCAGGTATTTTTGTCTTAACGTTTGTAGTTTGGTCAGTGCGAATGTCTCGAGTGGCTGGTTGAACACACTGAAGCCTCGAGAGAACTTGAAAAGAAAACGTTTACATTGGTCCATTACGCGGCTAAAGAAGGACAAGAGGAGTGTCTGAAGTTTCTCCTGTCATACCTCAGCAAAACACGTGATATTGCAGGTACTACAGTCTCTTTGGCGAGGACTAATAAGCCTTTTCATAGTTTAAGAATCGATTCCACTGCGCATGCGATTTTATCCCGAATTTCTCACCTTCTTTTGTTTAATTAAGAACAAAAGAAGGTTTAGACAAAAGAAGGTAGAAATTCGGGATAAAATCGCATGCGCAGTGGAATCGATTCTTAAACTTTGAAAAGGCTTATTCACGGCCCACGCTACACAGGGTCCCCACTGATCTGGAAAATTCAGGAGAAACTAAACATTTTTTCAGGGTTAGGGAATAGGGGAAATTTGTCGACGTACAATGTTTTGTCATTACAAACCACACGTCATTCCCTAGAGTAGCATTTTTTGTTTAACGATTGCGCATGAGAAAACACATGAATATAGATACAGCTTAAACGAATCTTATTCTCAAGGGAATGACACATGGTCTGAAATGGGAAAACATTGCACCATAGCTGAAAAGCATTCATAGTAAAGGAAAAAATAATAATCAAGGGAATGACACATGGTCTGAAATGGGAAAACATTGCACCATAGCTGAAAAGAATTCCTAATAAGAAAAAAATAATACTCAAGGGAATGACACATGGTATGAAATGGGAAAACATTGCACCATAGCTGTAAAGCATTTCTAGTAAAGATAAAATAATACTCAAGGGAATGACACGTGGTCTGAAATGGGAAGCTAAGGATGTACATTTAGTCCACCAATCAGAATTAGTGATATATTTCACTATAATAATTATTAATACATTATCAAATTCAGATATCTCGGACAGCAATGGCATCACGCCTGCGCACTTGGCAGCACGCGAGGGTCACATGGAATGCCTACAGACTCTCGTCGATTACAGTAACGACGTCACCTTAAGAGACAAAGAGGGTCTTAGTCCTACTGACTATGCTTTCAAAGCCGGCCAAACCGGTTGTGGCCGGTATTTAGTTCTGGTGGAAACCTGTTTTGGGTTGTCATCAAGAGTGAAGAGCTTAAGTCAAAGTTTGGCACACGCGAGACATGAGAACGAGGAGTTGAGGAATCGAATTCAGGTGAGGTGGTCTTTGGTTATCATTGTTTCGTTCCAAGAAATAGAACATTTGCAAATGCGTACAATACATCTCTATTACTTGATTACAGACTCATTTGCACAGGGTTAGCCTAGAATCAGTGTCTAAATATTCAAAAATACCAACGGTAAAGTGAAGAATGTACAACTTCAACAATACAAACACCTCGAAATTCCACGGAACTTCACTGTATACTAACCATGAGCAACAGAGAACTCGAAATGGGAAAAAAACTTATGGTAGTTTCGGTTTTATAGGTTAGGCCGAGTAATTAAGAAATGAGAGGGGGAGAGTTTTCATTATTGATTACAGAATATACCTTATATTTTGCTAGTTTTTGGAGAGTCACTCAAATGTTTACATGATGGACCGACCAGAAGCTGTAGGAGGTGACCAGGTAATGTTACCATGACGACGATGATGGTCGTGGGCCTACTCATGATGATGCTGGTCTTGATGGTGATGGTAGTGATGATCATGATGATCATGATGGCGATGATGATCATGATGGTGATTATGGTGATGATGATGATGATAGTAATTATAATGATGATGATGGTAATTATGGTGATGATGGTGATTATGGTGATGATGATGATGATGGTAATTATGGTGATGGTGATGATGAGAATAATAATATTAGTAATGATGATGATGATACATGATGATGATGATGATGGATTATGATACATGATGATGATGATAGATTATGATATATGATGATACATGATGATGATACATGATGATGATACATGCTGATGATACATGATGATGATACATGATGGTAATACATGATGATGATACATGATGATGATAATACATGATGATGATACATGCTGATGATACATGATGATGATACATGATGATGATACATGATGATGATAATACATGATGATGATACATGATGATGATACATGATGATGATACATGATGATAATGATAGATTATTATACATGATGATGATGATGATTATACATGTTGATTGTACATGATTATGATACATGATGATATAGTGGTAATGATACATTATGATGATGAAGATGATAACACATGATGATGACATAGTTGATGATGATTACAAGAATGGTATTGATGATACTAATATCATTCTAGAGTGACAGCAGCAGTAACATCTCTGCGGACAGCATCATCTACGCAGGCAGTAAGGTCGGACCGTTCGTAGACACACGACGTTCAAGTAGTGTTCCTGATGGCGAAAGCCCTAAAGGCACCAAAAAAGAAGGGTATGTTTACTACACTGCTATCGTTTTAATACCTCAAGAGAGTGGAGCTGTTCCTTGACCCATTTATCTTCAAACATTTATATCCTGAATCTTCGAATTAATTTAAGCAGGTTGATGGAGGGAGAGAGGGAGAGATGGATGGATGGATGGATGGATGGGTGAAGGGATGGAGGGATAGATGGATGGATGAATGGGTGGGTGGGTGGATGAATGGAGGGAGGGATGGTTGGATGGATGGATGCATGCATGCATGCATGCATGGATGGATGAATGGATGGATGGAGGGAGGGAGGGAGGGATGGATGGATGGATAGATAGATGAATGGATAGATGAATGTAATGGATGCATGGACGGACGGAATAACTTCATTCAGGAAAAAATGGCAGACTAAATCCTAACCAACCACTCTTTATATTTTTCCAGTAATTTCTATGAGTTTCAACTCAATGGTCACTTATCTCCCACCTCGAAGCTTCACCGCTCATCGATGTATGATATCGAAGCTCAGTCCAAGCCTGACTTGACCGCGAAGATGACGCGTCGAAGAGGATCGTACCCGGCCACGCACGCGGAACGAAAGATCAGCACAGACGACACGCAAAAGGCTACCAAGTAAGAAACCCTGTTTATAGAAAAAAGATAGGTATTCCGTCATTATCTTAGGTTATATCTTCGTGCGCTGCTAATGCGCCGCCTCTCACCAATGCGGCCCGAACTTGAGTCCTGCCGATCTCGATGTCGTATGTGAGTAGAGTTGTTTGTTGGTTCTCTCCTGTGCTTCAAGGGTTTTTCTCCGGGTTCTCCGGTTTTCCTCCCTCCTCAAAAATCAACTCCTAAATTCTAATTCGATCTTTGGGCTTTCACTTAGTTTGGAGCCTAGCTCTGTTGTGATTGTCCCACGCTGTGATACAACAGCGAAAGCTTTGTAGATTTAGATTTAGAGTTAGAGTTAGGGAATGGCCAACTTTGT
Source organism: Actinia tenebrosa (assembly GCF_029948245.1). Classification (NCBI taxonomy): domain Eukaryota; kingdom Metazoa; phylum Cnidaria; class Anthozoa; order Actiniaria; family Actiniidae; genus Actinia; species Actinia tenebrosa. The sequence goes on along the minus strand of NW_028292569.1, from coordinate 6,434,737 downwards.
TCTGGTTGAGTGATCAAGCACAAACCGATCCGAGTCGAGGCTCCGGGGAAACAAGAGAATAATTAAGATTACACTATGTATTGTATTGATATCGTAGATATTCAGCTTAGCCAATAAAAGCAAAGGTTAAATCTTGTTAGCTGTCTCAACGAATCATAGAGTAGTTTACATCGTAGATATTCAGCTTAGCCAATAAAAGCAAAGGTTAAATCTTGTTAGCTGTCTCAACGAATCAGAGAGTAGTTTACATCGTAGATATTCAGCTTAGCCAATAAAAGCAAAGGTTAAATCTTGTTAGCTGTCTCAACGAGTTAGAAAGTAGTTTATATCGTAGATTTTCAGCTTAGCCAATAAAAGTACAGGTTATATCTTGTTACCTTTTCAACCAATCAAAGGGGATTTTATATCATAGATATTACAAATTTTTCTTTAGTCGTGATACTTCCTCGCAACGCCACAGTTGGACGTCCAAGAAGGGAAATAATGGCGACCATCAATCACCAAGGACAACAGTCTCCATGACAACCAATCACATGACACCACTTGGAAATGATGCTAACTCACTGACATCTAAAGGTATTGGAATAGACGCGTTTACCTTGGGCGTATTTTCCCCAGACTTTAGACCCTATTTTATTCTCAAGAGAGTGACACGTCTCTGCTGAGCTGACCGATTGGGTCTGTTGTCTGCCAATATATTTTCGAATCCTTCGTTCCCCTTACTCGGTCTTCATATCACTACAACTATAATCCTCTTCGAATTCTTTACCTTTGTCTTTTTTTCCCCTTCCAATTGTCCAGAATATTCCACAAACTCGACAAGATCATCTAGGTCCCAGTCTCCTTACAGATCTGATCGATCAACGGCCAGCTCAGCCGAGACGGTCGTAGTGCCTACCTCTACAGAACACCATTCAAAAACACCTGGAAGGAATGAAAATAGATATAAATATACAGGAGTCGCAGGTTCGAGTGTAATGAAGAATTTTATAAGAGGGAATGGTATTACCGCGGACGGGACGGAAAATCAACGAAGTGTTAGCTCAGAAAGCCCGTTTAGTTCGGATAGTGACGTCGAACACACGTACGAAAGAAGAAACCCGAATAGAAATATGAATCAAATGGCGTCAGAAAAAGAAGAACTGAAAAAACTACGAATAGAAAGAGTTATGGAAGCTCGGGAACTAAATCCAAAAACCTCGACCAATCAGCGAGCGAGGTTATCGTGGCATGGTGTTGATAAGGTCGGAAAGATTCCATCTCCTCAGAAGCCCGCGCATGTCTCTTTAGGGGTTAACTGCAGATCACCTGAACGGCAGGCTCAGGTTACTTGGGGAGATCCGAGGATCCAAAGGCGGTTTAGTATAGGAAGCAGTATTGTGATGGGGAATGAAAAGACGATTGGACAAGTTCTTCCACGACAAACGAAGAGCCTTTACAAAGTAACGGTAAGTAAAATACATCTAAAAAATACCCTTTAATGAGGCTTAATTCTATTTCCCGAGCCCGCAATCAATTTTCAGTGGTCTACGTCTAAAATCGTATCCAAGCGACTCTGTTTTCTGATTGGCCGATATAACATTGGAAAACTGCCAATACAGCAGTACCGGAAACCAAAAAGGAATGCGGCCATGAACCTACGCTTGCGCAGTACGCTTTCCCACATTGCTTTATTCATGTACGAACAATTTTCGCTCCAAGCTCAGTATTTTTTTTCCTCGCTGCAGAGAGTAAACGATGTTCAGCCAACCTTTATGTCACAGACTGAAGACTACAAAGAAAAACCTTGGTAAGTTACAATGGCAACGAGTTACTATGGCAACGAGTTACTATGGCAACGAGTTACTATGGCAACGAGTTACTATGGCAACGAGTTGTATTGTTCGATGTAGAGGCCTGGTTACTTTTTATTTTCTTAGCTGTAATACCCGCTTAAAATGTAAATCCTATAACATGATTTACTATTAAGATATGATCAACTCATTACCAATTTTCTTGTTATCTATTAATGATTAACTTACAATTTTTTAAATATAGGCTATACTTTATTTATTTATTTATTTATATATTATATATACTAGGTTATTTTTTAATATGTTATTGATTTATCAATGTGTTATTAAATTATTATTAATATCTTATAAATTTATTAATAATATCTTATTAATAAATCAATAATTCATTATTTCAGGTATGAAACTGAGGAAGTGGAATTATAGAACAAAAACTAAAATTACAAATCGTGTGTTTTACCATATCTATAAGATAATGAATTATCATCAACTATTAAAACCTATTAATATATTCTAATAGCCTAATAATAAATTTTCACATCAACTGATATATTTCTTGAAATTTATGAAATTTATAAACTTATTTAACTTGGACTTTTTTGTACTCTGCTGTAAAGTGTTTTAGAGAATGTTCTTACAAGATAAACAAATATTCATACTTTGCTAAAATATACGATAAATATTTTACCGAATTTTTGAACTTTTTGAATGCTTTGTTAAAACCACCACATGGGCTTCCTGTGGAAACAAAGTAATATCCATCACAAGGCATTGCCTTGGAAATGCGAGGTGATGTCATGGCAACCTGTATAGGATTGATATTATAAGCTATCAAAGTGGCTTAGTTTTAACCAATGCTCATAGTGATGGTCACGTGATGTTATGAGATGACACGTATGTGGTCACGTGATTTGAAAGATGTTACAAGTTTTATTTATGAGTTCGAACAAGATGATGTAATGTTGGTTATGATGAAAATAAATAGTCATAATCTAATTTAATCAAAGTATTGTAATTAATTTTTGACCATTCGTGGATCAAGGGCTCTAGGTATACCGAACAATGAATAGACCGAGTAATGGACATGTGGACTGACCGACAGACGGACAAATGGACATGTGGACTGACCGACACACGGACAAATGGACATGTGGACTGACCGACACACAGACAAATGGACATGTGGACTGACCGACAGACGGACAAATAGACATGTGGACTGACCGACACACAGACAAATGGACATGTGGACTGACCGACACACAGACAAATGAACATGTGGACTGACCAACAGACGGACAAATGGACATGTGGACTGACCGACACACGGACAAATGGACATGTGGACTGACCAACAGACGGACAAATGAAGATGTGGTCTGACCGACAGACGGATAAATAGACATGTGGTCTGACCGACAGACGGACAAATGGACATGTGGACTGACCGACAGACAGACAAACAAAAGTCTGGACCGTTGGACAAGACACAGAAGTTTCGACTAACAGACAAACAGATGGCAGACGGAAACACTGACTTGTTTTCATGCGTGAAAAATCAGAATATATCCTTATGGTTTAGTGCACGCGGTATTTGTTAAGTAGAAAGACCAAATATGGTAAAGAATTCGCAGTTAAAAAGTTTCTACTACCCACCCCCTCCCCCCATCGTGGTGTAATGTTCCAAAGGCATCCTTGACCTGTAGTTTGTGTTATTTTCTCAAGGAATTCTTTAAATTTTTTCTCAAGAGTTTCATTTGTTTCGGTTCTTCCCGCTTCAACGATATTTACAGTCACTAATTATGCACTCGAGTCTAACGTCCAAACTCAGCCAAGCATTTCACTCCCTTCCCCACCCCCCTACGTTGACAAAATATCAGATTAACATCTAGAATACCGATCGTCTGCAACTTATAAATCTTCTGAATTTCATTTTTCTTGAGCAATACAGTACTTCAATTTTGGAATTTTGAAAAAAAATTTGGAGGAAAAATATTTTTAATTGAGCGTTAAAATATCTGCCCTACCGAGTTCCCCAGAAAGAGTTAATTACCAGACTGTGAATCTGTTAATACATTTTTGATTTTCAAACAAACATGTTATGAAAACATTTACTCATTTTACCCTTCAGGGTGTTGAAAGTCAATGCATCATTCATTCTTAACCTCAAATCTTAAGACATACAGTAGAAAAATTTTCTCCAAAAGTCATTTTTAACGTCAAATTTAGCTTAGATAATTGGTTTTTGTCCAACTAAATGCCCAATTCATTAGAGTATTAAATGTGTTTATTGAGTTCCGTTGTTATATATTTGATGAGAACAGGGATTAGTTTAGATCCGTTTGGGTCTACTTTGCAATTGCGAGACTAGTGTGACTGAAGCCCCGGATAATTGAAGGCAAAACCCGCACATAGACTTAACGTCGCCTCGCACATGTCATTCGAATTATAGATGATGATTGTTTTAAGTCACTTAACGGCTAATATTCATTTGCCTATATTAAGAGACGAGCAGCTTCAAGCAGCACATTTTACACTCTTGAGACTCTTACCTCGGATTTCTTTCAAAACCAAAATTCATCATCGCTAGGAATGTCTTTGTCAGGTTCTTGTACATTCAAAGAGCTGAAGAAATCGGAGGATTTGGAACAGAACGGAGATGTTACCTATAGCACCGAAAACATCGAAAATGCCCCAACTCAAAGTCTTAAAAAACGGAAGAAAACGTTTCAGAAAATTCTTATAGCCATCGTGGTCGTTCTGCTTGTCATCTGTCTTGTACTTGTCGTTCTGTACGCTCTGGAAGTGAAGAAGATAAAGAAAGACGAGAAAAGATCTGGTGAAAAGTTCTGTTATAGTTCTAAATGTCTTGAAGTTGCAGCTAGAATCATGGAAGATATGAATAAGAGTGCAAATCCATGTGAGAATTTTATGAAATATTCCTGTGATGGCTGGGTAAAAGCCAATCCTATACCAGAAGGAGTCAATGAACAAGCAAACATGATGATTCTTACAAACGTAAATAATCAAAAACTACGCTTTATTATTGAGCGCCTAGGAAGCTTTGATACCAATCATCCTTATACAAAGGTTAAGAACTATTTTACTTCGTGCACGAATGAAGATAGCATCCAAAGAAATGCTTTTCAAGATTTTCAAAAGGTACTGGGATCTCTAGGTCCTTGGCCAGCACTTGTGAACAATACTTGGAATTCAACAAACTGGAATTGGACAAACGAAATGGCAAAATTGATGAACAAAAACCCTCTTTTCACGATTGAAGTTATGGTAAATCCAAAAGATACTGGAGAAAACACATTTCAAGTAAGTACAAAATACATTCTTTTAAATTTTGAGTGTGTTTGCTCTTTGTAAACAATAAGACAACTGTGAAAGTATCCGAGTTCCTTAGCATATTAAAAAAAAAGAGAAATCGCTAAAGTTGTATTTTTGGACAAGAAGTTAAGAATAATGTTTCCCTACAAATTTTAGTTTTTATTTTTATTTTATAATTATTTGTTGTACAATTTTTGATTTTTTTCTTCAAAGTTCGTGAATCGTTTAAGTTTCTTATTTTTCTCTCTCAAAATTGAGATTTAAGATAAAATCTCGTTCGTAGATATAGATAAGATCAATACTAGAGCCCTTCAATGATATTGCTGGCATTTTTCAATCAATCTTCGCACGTTATCGAAGTAATGCTCGGTCTTTACCACATTTGCAAAACCTCAAGCCTCAAAAGCTCACAGCTGTTTCGAATTTTCAGTCATTTATAACCGCATGGAAGCATTTAATATCAGATAAAGATCATCATTGTCTCGTCAAATAAAGTAATGTTTTGCAGAAATGCTAATTTTTGTACTCGATCGAATATTGGACAGGAAAAGAACCCTTAAGCGTTTAAATAAATTAGCATTTAGTTCGCTAATTCTTTAAGTAATTGAGTGCTAAATTCTTTAAGTAGATTAGCGAAAGGATAACGAAATATCCATCACCTTTGTACTTTTTAAGACAACTTTAAATTCAAGGAATATTACAAATAGTTGTTAAGTATTCCATGGTTGACTGGTAGAAGTCGAGTAGAGATTACGTAAGCTTATCAACCCATTTTGAAGGAGTTACCGCCAATGGTTCGGTCTAAATTTACATTTATCAAAACCATTTTTTAACCACAAAACCTTGTACTGCGGGCTCGGAAGATTTCCTCAGACATACGGTCAGACAAAAGCGAAATTATATGCGTTGTCATGGAGATATGTCATGCATTCCTCACTAGCTTCTCTTGTTAGATCGAGGCGGCTGTTTCATCGTTGTTTATATCTCAAGATTTTGAGTCATGACGTTGCACCCCAAAACTTTATTTTTTAAATATTATTCTTTAGATCTATCCTCCCGATATCGGAATCAAAGAAGCTTACGAAAAAAACGACATGAAGGTATGGACATCTTTATCTATTAATATTATTAGGATATCAAAACTTATTACCTCCATCAGAATGCATGCACGTTAAATCGGTTGGGACAAGCTTTTAATACTAGCTGTAACAGGATTGGCTGTTGACTCGATAGTTTATACTTTTTCAACAGCTATACACAGTAACTTGATCTCACTTTGTGAATATTTATTATGTAAATTTTATAACTGTTAAAATCTATATCAATATTCCATTTTTTACTGTAATTTTTGTGTGTGAAATAAACTTGACTCGACTCGACTCGACTCGAATCGACCTCACTTGACCTGACCTGACCTGACTTGACCTGACCTGACCTGACCTGACTTAACTTGACCTGACTTGACTTGACTTGACTTGACTTTTGCAGATTTTGAATGCACTTCTCGACTACATGGTTCGTGTAATAGTTCTCCTGGGTGGAGACGAGGAGAGAGCACGATCACAAATGAAAGACGTGGTTGACTTTGAAATGGCTATTGCAAAGGTAAAGCCATGCTTTTGTATGAACGGAATAAGCTTTTCTGAGCTCAGAATGCATTGTGGCCTAGTTTAGGGACAAATGTAGACAAAGATGTTCGTACCCAAGATAGACCAGAATGCACCTTGTTTCTCTCGTAGTATAATCGTGGTGCATTATGGTCTACTTTGAGTAAATTTTCCCCATCACACACCAAATATTCTCCTGCAGCCCATGCCTGGATATCTATAATTTCAAGAGGAAAAAAGGCACCGCAGTTTGCAAATCTTCTCGATTCTAATTGGCTAATATTTTCTCTCGGATCAGCTAGACGTCACGTAACGAATTTTTTTTCATTTTTTGGTCAATCGATCTACTGCAAACCATTTGCCTGCAAATTTCTTGTTTATTCACTTTTTATTCGATTTAAATAAAATAACTTGTCCTTGTTTTACGCCATGTTTTTGCTTTCGCATGCTCGAGAAATACTAAACCGCAGACCTCAATAATCGCGGGCGCAGTCTGAATAATTTACTGACCGTGTGTTTCTTTTGGTTGATTTCAGAGTGTGCCATCGTTTGCTGATATTTACTCCAATTGGTATAATACGTACACAATAGAATACCTGGAGGCGAAGACCGGGGTAAGGAGGTGATACATGAGAGACTGGTAACGAGTTAATCTCCAGCTAATCAATCGTTTCACATGAGAAACAATTCGATTCTTGAGAGAGAAAGGAATTTATGTCATCCAACATGGCTGCCAGCACAGGATGATGCAAAACCTCTATTCCAAAAATATAATGATTTGTCGACTATTTTTTATATTTCAACCAATCACAGAACGTGTTCTATATATGTTTTACTACAATCTCTTTTAGTTTCCATGGTTACGGTACCTTAACAAAATGCTCGATGAAATAAATGGGACGAAGCTGGATGTGAAGAAGAGACTTGTCATACCACACTTGGGATACCTCGAGAACCTGGTGAAAATAATTGAGAAAACTGAGGATAGGTAGGAAGGAATATTATTCATCCATCCATCTGTCCGTCCGTCCGTCCGTCCGTGTATCCATCCATCCATCCACCCATCCATCCATCCATCCACCCACCCACCCATCCATCCATCCATCCATCCATCCATCCATCCATCCATCCATGCATCCATCCATCCATCCACACATGCATCCATCCATCCATCCACACATGCATCCATCCATCCATCCCTTGATCCTTCCATCCCTCCCTCCCTCCCTCCCTCCCTCCCTCCCTCCATCCATCCATCCATCCATCCATCCATCCACATCTTAATTCCCTTTCCTGTTATTTCAGAACTCTCCTTAATTATTTCATGTGGTCAGCAGTCAGAAGTTATCTAGAATACATGACGTCACCATTCCAAGAAGCAGTCAACGAATACAGGCTCAAGTCAGAAGGGACAGTTGGCACCAAAGCTCGCTGGTTGGAGTGTATAACACAGCTGAACGACCAGCAAGGGATTACGATGGCTATGGGGAAACTGTTTATTGATAACGAGTTTGATAAAGATATTGTCCCTTTGGTAGGCTGCGCGATGCTTGATATAATTTTCGTATACACCTATTACAATAAACTTAACGTTATCATCGCCAAAGGCTATAGGCAGTAGGTCATTACAACATGTAAATGATTTTGTTGAATACAAAGAACACTGAATCAATCTCATCACTAAGGTCGATGTTCTTAACGAGAATAAGAAGCAGAAACACAAGTCATTCCAGCTATTCCTGGATCTTGGAATGACCTATCTCCTATCACTTTTCGCCTATCTCTTATTGCCTATCGCCTCTGGTGATGACAACGTTTTATACGGTGTATACTTTTACGCTCGATATGACTTTTCATTTACATAAAACGTGAGGTTTCTTTTTTGTCTCGCGTGACATATTTATTGCGTGACATTTAAGACCCTTTTGTCAATCAAATTTATAAATTCCGCGACACTTTTAGCAGCTGATGATTTAGTTTTCGTACAAAGTTTAATAGAAGGGTTTCCTTCGCTTTTTTTTCATCAGTTAAAAGAAATGCTTGACAGCATCAAAAAGGCGTTTAAAGACGAAGTAGCCGAGCTGGACTGGTTGGACGAGGAATCCAAGAAAAATGTGTTTGCGAAGGTAGGAGTGTGAAAAACACCACGGTACGCATGCGCAATGTTGCAAAGGTTGTGTGAAAGACACCACGCTACGCATGCGCAATGTTGCAAAGGTTGTGTGAAAGATACCACGCTACGCATGCGCAATGTTGCGAAGGTTGTGTGAAAGACGCCACGCTACGCATGCGCAATGCTGTTTTTTACAAAGGTTGTGTGGAAAACACCAAGGCACGCATGCGCACTGCCGTGTTTGCGAAGGTAAGTGTGTGGAAAACACCACGGTACGCAAAGAGTTTTACTTTAGGTTTCTGTTCAGTACACAAGAATATTAATATTTTCCAAGTTGCGCACAAGATTTTGAAATTAGAATTTAGAGGAACAAGATTGCAGCTATCAGCGTTTAGTATGCCTATTACTACCAAATTCCGCGCGAAGAAGTTGATCTGATTGCATGAATCGTGATATGCTTAATTTTGTACGTTTTATTTGAAGGTTGATTTAATGAAGGACAAAATGGGCTTCCCAGGTCTGTGTAACAACATGACACTTCTCACAGAATATTACAAAGGCGTATGTACAAAGAATAAAGCACCATTCATTTTTTATTGGCATGGTGGAGAGGGGGGGGGGGGGGGGGACGCGGGGGTAGGGGGGTTGGATTTAGAGGGGGGGCTGGTTGGATTTAGGGGGGCTCGTAAAATAATATAGCATTTATCGAGCCACCCCAAAATAATTACCTAAATAGAAAAATATCTTTTTTTGATTATCCTATTTTAATAGGGACCACGTAAAAAAAATTCAGGTTGGGAAAAAGTATTTTTTTACTTCCAATTCACAAAATCCCACCAGGCCCGGTTGTACGAAGCCTGGATAGCCCTACCCGAAGAATAAATCTTATCCAGTGGATAAATTTATTGGATAACAGCATCGACTTATCCACTGGATAAGGATTTATCCGCCGGATAGCGCTATCCAGGCTTCGTACAACCAGTCCCAGCACGCCAATGCAGGTAAGACATGAACGGGTTCATGAAAATTTATTTTATAAGGGCATTCAAATCCCGTAAGATTGATAACCAGGTTACTTTATTGCCATGAAAATTAAAGAAAGCTTATTAGGTCATATATATATATCCCTACTTGAAAGAAGGTTGCCATACAAGAATAGAACATTAGTAATTTAGTGAGAAAGGAATACATTAAAAGACAAAAGAAAGAGTTCAGCTTCAGTGATCTTCTTTTGTTTTTTTAATATTAGTCCTATCCCACTAAATTACTAATGTTCTATTTTGTATGACAACGTTCTTGCAAGTAGGTGTATACTATAAAGGAGTATTTCGTCTTTAAAGGCTGTGCTTATCAAAACAGTTGAAAAATGTATCTATGAACTATTTTTGCAAAGTTCATTTTGAATTCTTGTTTTACGAGCACATTTTACACACGAAAAATATCAAATTATGAGAAACGACCGAAACTAAAACAATATTTCTTTAAAATTTCTTACATATACAGCTGGAAGTGAACACGAAAGATCATTACCTTTTGAACGCGTTGAACGTTTCCAAATGGTACAGTCGCACGTTCTTCTCGAAGGTTGGACAACCAGTTGACGATGAAGAGTAAGTATCATTCTACACCAAATGCTGTAAAAGAACTGGCTCAGCTTTCACTATGCTCAGCTCCAGTATCAAGCTCTCTGTTGCTCAGGGTTCGCCTCGCAATTTTGTGTAGAATATTCAAACACTTGTTCCAGTGAAGGCCGGTCCGTACGTGGAATTCCAAAGTGTTTGTATTGTTTATCCAGAGGTTGTGCATTCTTTACTTTATCGTTGGAATTTGCGAAATAAGGCCCCGTTCAAACGTGTAATGCGTTTAGAGCAATATTGCTGACTTTTACTTCACGTCGATCTTGTCTATAAGTACAATTTTTCTTCTCGGCTGCGCCTCGGACTGCAACTAATTGCTTGGACTTGAAATCCCGTCCAGTCCTCATTGTCGGCTTTGCAATATTACTTGAAAAAATTGCATTAAATTTACTGTGAACAGCGAAAACAGAGGCTTTTGAAAACCCTGACTTCATTTGCACTACTAAAAATGCTTTTCAGCTATAGTGCAATGTTTTCCCATTTCAGACCATGTGTCATTCCCTTGAGTATCATTTCTTTCTTCTTTAAGGTGGTTTTCAGGACCTCAAATAGTCAATGCCTTCTACAAGATGAGCCAAAATGAAATAAGTAAGAAACTACAATGATACCACGTGACCGCACTTAAGCCAATCAGAGATGAATATTATTCATTAGAATATTTTTAGACTAGAGTTTCTCGCGCTGTGATTGGTCGAACGACCAGTTATTCTGAGAACGATATTAATTATTTTCTATTATTCATTTAGATATCAATGCTGGTATTCTACAGCCTCCCTTCTACTATGGTCGACAAGCACCACGGTAATTCAAAAGTAAAACCGAATCAAAAATTTTGTATGAAAGCATTCATTGACATAATAGGCCCTTTGCAGCTCAGTAATCACAAGCTGATTAATTCACTGAGAGCAAATAAATGAACATCTTGATTCCCATGGGTGAAATAAACTGGTGAGCAAACAAACTTTCTACAACCTGTTTCGAGAGATCGTAATAAAACTGCATTTCGTGACAAACTGGTTACACATATTTTCATTCAGTTCTTTACAAGTAGCTAAAAAGAATCACCAATTTAATATAAAAACAAAAATTTTGCCCTCCAGTACAGACACGTGACCGTTAACTGCAAAGAGACTATTAATTTACATAATCCCGAACATCTACAGTGAAGTCATTAAACCAGTGAAATAGATATTAGACTAATACACATTACTAGACCCTAATTCCATAGTTTTCTTTTGTGTCTATTTAATAGTATTTTTTTATTTCACGGGTTGGATGCTTTCACTCTATCTCCGCAATTTTAAAACTTTTTTCCTTCAAACTTCACAATTTTACCATTTTTTTAACATGCTCTTTCCGTCTACGGCAATGATTTTTGTGTTTATTTATTTTAAAATACCCGATAAAACAGGATGTTTGTTTATGTACTTGTAGAGCAGTTAACTTCGGAGCCATTGGCACTGTTCTTGGACACGAGCTAACACACGGATTCGATGCTCTTGGTAAGAAAACAAACATATAGCAGTTATGGAAATATTAAGTTGTGACGTATTTCCATTTCTACGGGTCCAACTGACAACAAAAGCTGCTAAAATCAAACGAAAAATGTTCACAATGATTTAACCTTCATCTGAAATAATTTTTAAAGAAATAGAAAACGCGCTTGCTTGCTGGGTGCAGTTATAAAGCACGCTGGGGTTGGCAGAACACGAGAGGAGTGCCAGAAGAATCACAATCGACACGTAGCAGAGTGCTTCTCGACACTTCCTCACTTCTTTCTTGAATCCCCAAGTTTTAACTCGGAACTCGTTTTCCATACGAGTTAGCTCAATCAAATACTATAATGTGATTGGATAGTCTGAAAATGAGTGCTTGCTAATTGATTAAGAAGAGAGGTAATTTACATTTTTTTAATGTGTCTGTCCTCTTATTGACGATAATTTGCGTCATCACATTGTCAAAGTAGTGTTGATCCACGAGGCGTAGCCAATGACGAAATCTATCGTCAATAAGAGGACAGACGCATTAAGAAAAAGTATATTACCTAAATTACCTAGTAAACTACCTACTAATGTCTATTTGTTTTTTATAATAACAAAAACGATAAAAAATTCTCATTTTTAGCGATCAAAACAACCAACGGAAAGAGCGCGCGGTCGTTGACGTCAGCTTTATCTGTCTGTCCTCTTATTGATAATAAAAAATAACTCAAAATAAATCAGCGCGCGAGAAATTTGTAAGTTATTGTAAAAAAATATTTTGGTGTCGTATTACAGGCAGTCGCTTCAACAAATATGGCGAGATTGGAGAGCCATGGATGAGTAACTATTCGTTCAACCAGTTCCAAATCAGCTCAAAATGCCTTGTCGATCAGTACGATAACTACTACTCTGATCTCGGCAACGGAGAGAGTGTGAAGGTCAGTACAATCATACGCTAAAGCACGTGACTATGACGTCTTATGCAACGTCAGAGATAAAGTCTGGGAAATGTAGAAGTCAGTCATATGTTACGTCATACGAACATGATAACTGGAAAGTGTAAAGGTCAGCGCATTGATACGTTAAACCACGTGACTAAGACGTCATATGTTGCATCATAAGATAATAACTGGAAAGTGTAAACGTCAGTACATTGATACGTTCAACCACTTGACTATGACGTCATATATTACGTCATAAGATAATAACTGGAAAGTGTAAAGGTCAATACATTGATACGCACCTAACTATGACCAAAATGTCTGAAGGGAACTGCAGGGAATATATTTACACTTCAGTATACGTCACTATGATAAGACTGATTGGGAAATATAACATGTTATTTCGTAGAATGACGGCGCTCAGACATTGTCAGAGAACATTGCCGATAATGCAGGACTACGACTCGCGTACAGGGTATGACCACAACTACTGATATTAATAACTATTAACGAAACGACCTCTAGACTAGCTTAGTAAGTCATGTCACGACTATATCACAGTTTAAAATGAAATGTCCTATATACAGCGATTTCACTCACGTGAGAAGGCAGCCATAGACAATAGAAACTTTCTGCACAGTATTTGCATAAAAATAGAGTTCAATTCCCGGAGGATAGGAAATGTATTGTTTTGGTACACCATAATGGCCGCTGTGACGTCACGTGAAAACGCTCTACTAGGGTTTTTGTGGAAGGCCTAAAAATAAAAAATAGGACAACACAAAAAAATCCTCAAATCAAAGGAGAAGATGCTGAGTTCAGGAATCAAACCCGAGAACCCAGAGAAGAGAGACAAATGCAGTACCCACCGCTACACCATGATCAATTTTATGATAGGAAAATATGTCGTTGAAAACATATTCAGGGCTACAAGAACTGGCTGGATGAACATGGCGAAGAGGACGAGATCCCTGGACTGGGAATAACAAATGAACAGCTTCTGTTCGTTTCCTTTGGACAAGTGAGTATGAGTGTGACGTTCTCGCAACGTGACATATGACGACATAAACATGTATGACGTAATATTTCAAACACATGAAAGAGTGTTTTATCCAAATTTCCAAACACCGAAAAGTGAGTTGAAAAAACGAGGTGGAGCCAAGTTTTTTTTAACCAGCTTCGAGGTGTTCGGATAGGCGATGAAGCACTCTTTCATGTGCTTTATATGGCTTCCCAAGCTATTAATATTTGCTGGAGAAATTCAAAAAGAATAAGTTGCCCAAGTGCTAATGAAAAAACACATTTTCAAACCTCCTTCACGCTAGCGATTTTCTGTTTTATCCTCACGAATTCTTCGATTGAACGGTACGTCATCGCGGTCATGTTGGTACCATTTAACAAAAGATTTCTCATAAGCATCCATTGTTAACGGCACCACAATGGCCGCCATGTTTTTGTCTTTTGACTCTCTTGGGAATTCTTGCAACCAACAATTATTAAGTAATTTTGAAAAGTTATTTTCAAAGATGATACAGTTTTTCCATTGACGTTTTATTGACGTTAAAAAACATCACGACTTATGTAATGAAATAAAATACATGCCATTTTCAGATATATGACGTATTCTCATATATGACGTACTAGTGGTTGTGACGTCATAAATAACGTAATGTCTTTTTATTGTTAATTTCTGTGTGGACTTTTCCCTACAGCTTTACTGCTACAAAGCCAATCCAACAGGAATCAAACGAAGAATTCAAATGGACAGTCACGCCATGCCTGAATTCAGGTAACGCACGTCCTGCGTGACAGTTACGCAACGCTTTGCAATATTGGAGGCGAATTTGACTTCTTAACCTTTCACTGATTCATAATATTAAGATATTATTATAATATTATTATATCATTTTTTTCGCTTTTCTAGGGCTATTGGTAGTGTATCCAACATGAAAAGATTTTCCCAACTTTTTAGTTGTCCTAAAGACTCGAAGATGAACCCGTCTACCAAGTGTAGAGTCTGGTAAACGTGAAGCATTCGCCTCTTACTTGTGCCGTACATCGCTGTTACGGCTTTAAAAAAAACATTATTCACTGAACGCCTAGTATTATCCCTCCAGGAGAGAAAAGTCCTTCACAGAAGCGAGTGGGGATTCGCGCTTACCGGTCGCGCGGGAACTGGGAAACGACCCTTTGGGTAGACAGTAGTTGAGTAGGGTACTCAAGTCCTGCCTACTCAAACGCTTCTCCCAGTAGAGTGCATACCATATATCTGTGAGAAAGTTAACTAACAAAATTGTACAAATTTGAGCAAAGGTTTAAGTCTACGGTCTACTGAGGTCTACTGGACTTACTAATTCGTGCACGTGCAACGTTTTTCACGAATACAGTCAATTCAAAAAACGTTGTCGTCGACCAACTCAAGCCTACGCGACTGGTCCGAAAGGAACTCTGGGTAGTAATCATTGAAGCCGAGTTGACTCCATAATTTTATCTTGACTAGTTATGCCTGGTTTACATCACGAACCTTCGTAGGCGAGCGGGAAGTGTTGAAGGAGACGTTTTTTTAATGTTTTCATATTTTCGAAATTGTGAACTGAATCATAACTACTTTGTTTTTCTTTCCCTAAACCCAAACACATGCATTTGATGAATCGTTTCTCGCCAATATTATCTTTACTACTAGCGGGAACAATTAATTCAGAACGAATATTTAACCGCTTCAGTGATTTTTACCCATATTCCTTTCGGTTCAGTCGCGTAGGCTTGAGTCGGTCGACGACAACGTTTTTTGAATTGACTGTATATATGTACTCTACCTCTGAGTGGTAGATTAGAACCCAGTACCGACCCCATTCGTTTCCGTCCGAGTGGCATTTGGCCGAGGACACCGATAAGCGCGTATAGCATGTCTTTTAAAAACATGTCCAAAAGATTGATTTCTCTCTCTCTATACGGTTATAGAAGAAATCGCCATATATAACATTACTTTATTATTTAGCTATTCCTAAAAAAAATGGGTCGAGTTGACATTGCAGTGCATTGTGGGGCTGTTTTGGGGGACGAAAGAGACGCCACCTTGGAAATGTCCCCTATACAGTCCCACAATGTACTGCAATTCCAACTCGACCTAGTTTTTCCTCAACCTCGGAATGGCTTATATAACCAAGAATATCAAGAATTAGTCCCTAAGTCATGTGACCATCTTGTGGTCAAGAATATCATTCCGCAAGTCACGTGACCTTCACGTGGTCTTGACCATCATCCCATTCAACTTATGCATAGCCTGGAAGGTACATTTCGCATCTGTTTTAGTCACGTGACCCATCACGTGGTCTAGAAAAACATGATGAATCCAAGATCCGCAATGCACTATGGGAAATTCGAAAATGGCGAAATGCATGATTTTTAAGATGTACATATGGTAACGATAATATTTACTTTAAACTTTAATCAATTATATCTTAATGACAGGAAATTTAGGGAAAAAACTTATATTCTAGAAATAAACTAGAAAAAGTATAGTTTTAGTTCGAAGATAGCGATGATAACGTGAAAATTAAGCAAAAAAAGTAAAAAACGGTTGGATAAAAATTTACAGATGAGATTGATGTCGCCATGGTAACGGGGAGAAAAGGTACTTCTCTGTTGCCATAGCTACGGGTCAACCATCCATGAAAAATATATATCGTTTTGAAATCGTTAACCTTTTTTTCTCTTTGATTCGACTCATTTACAAAAATATCTGAACCAAATATATATGAATAAACAAAAAAAAAAATTGTTTCCACTTTGCCTTTATTTTGGGTGGGCGCTGCCCCCTTAACCTCGCCATTCCCCGTAGGGGGAGGAGACGCTGCCTTTGGTATTGTCTTGGGTCCCTTTAGTACTGTAGAGTCGGTGTCTGGCTTCTTGCAGGCTGTTTTAGTGTTGATGTTGTTGCGTGCGATGGACGGACAGACAACAGCTGCATTGGGTGACTAACAGACAAAGGTAGATCAGTAATCACGTGACATAAATGGTAAACAGCCACAGGGAGCCCAATATAAATAGCTATAAATAAATACTAGTGACTAGGACACTTGCATGTTGTCGTCATTTGACTCCCACTACCATAATGCTTTGCGAATTTTCTTTCTTATTTAAATTTGTATTCCCTCATGAGAATGTATAGTAACACAAACGGTGCTAGTTAACTGGACAAAAGAAAGTGTGCAAGGGATCCTGGTAGTGGTAATAAAAGACACTTTCAAGCGATAGTCCTTCATAACACAATGGAATAATCGGGCAAAAACCAATATATTTTGTTTTGGCGCAGCCTTTGCTTTCCTATATTAGCCGACGCCAGCCATGTTAGATAGCAGGAACAATACAATCGTTTTACATGTGAAAGCATTCAATTCCCGAGAGCAAATGGATTTTATTGTTCTTCCATCTAACCACAGGCAGCCCAAGCTGGATTATGAGCGTCGGCACGTGATGGTGCAAAAGCTCTATATATAGGAATACCCTTATTCAGGACGAGGCTTTGACTGACCTGATAATAATGTAATGCACATGGGTTGTACCGCACGCTACACACGCATGGCACACATATAGGAATGGTGGTAGAGAGATCTTTTGTTATCCCATCTGCACACGAGGTCTTGGAGCACTGTGAAACACATTCAACATATGATGAGGGACGGACCATTAGATTTTTGAGGGGGAGGGGGGTTGGGCAAAAACCAAAAAAAAAAAACATTCGAGCACAGCTTTAAAGAGTGAAAAAAATCGTGTATAAGAAAAGTGCCAAAAACATATTCAAATTCCAACTTACTGATCGGCATTTGACGGTAGTATCAGGGCAGTCCCCGCCGTCCAGGGCTATAAGGTACACGTTGGTGTTAGGGACGGGTACCATGATGTAGCTACCACAACGGGTGGTTCCTTCCACTTTACCACTGGAGATATAAAGGAGTATGAATATTAAAGTAATAGTGATGGTATCATGATGATGATGATGGTGATGATGATACATGATGTTGATACATGATGATGATGATACATGATGATGATACATGATGATGATACATGGTGATGATACATGATGATGATACATGATAGTGATGATGATACATGATGATGATACATGATGACGATACATGATGATGATACATGATGATGATACATGATAGTGATGATGATGATACATGATGATGATGATGATACATAATAATACATGATGATGATACATGATGATGATGATGATGATACATGATGATGATACATGATGATGATACATGATGATGATACATGATGATGATGATACATGATGATACATGATGATGATACATGATGATGATAATGATGATACATGATGATGATACATGATACATGATAGTGATGATGATACATGATAGTGATGATGATGATACATGATGATGATAATGATGATGGTAATGATGATAATGATGGTAGTGATAACGATGATGTATGATGATGATGATGATACATGATGCAGCTGCTGTGTTAATCATTGTTACAAGAAAAAAAATACAGAGAAAAATATCAAAATAAATTGGAATCTAATGTTACAACAGATCAAATCCAGTCCACCACATACCTAGGAATATCATCTGCTATCTTGTAGTTGATGTAAGTCTGACCAAGCTGTAGACAGTTAAAAAATAAATAAACAATCACGTTAGAAATACTTTGGATGCAACGCTTTCGCTCTTCCAGTATATAAGGTAAAAGAACAAAAGCATGATCCAAATAAGAAGACTCAATACTCCAGTGCCCGATTGTATGAAGCCTGCATAGTGCTATCCGGCGGATAAATCCTTATCCAGTGGATAAGTCGACGTTGTTATCCAATAAATTTATCCACTGGATAAGGATTTATCCGTTGGAATAGCGCTATCCAGGCTTCGTACAACTAGACCCTGTTCTATAGGGTTAGCCTGGATTTCGTATGGAATTATTTCGAATATTCATGCATTCCAGTGGAATTTCCAAGTGTTTGTTTTGTTAAGGTTGTGCATTATCTACTTTACCGTTGGTATTTGTGAATATTTGAACACTCAGTATGCGTTCAGAACAAAGATAGAACCTGAGAGAGAGTTATTTACCTCCAGATCATTGCAGGCCAGACTCGTCGATATGACTCCCTTCTTCATCAAATCTCGCAGCAGTTCAGGGTGTTTGTACGCCAAATGGACACGTTTCTTGGTAATGCTGTATGACAAGAAAAAATAATACTCAAGGGAATGACACATGGTCTGAGATGAAAGAAAGAAAGGAAGGAAGGAAGGAAAGAAGGAAAGAAAGAAAGAAAGAAAGAAAGAAAGAAAGAAGAAAGACAAAAGAAAGAACGAAAGAAAGAAAGAAATAAAGAAGCACAAGACAAGCACTTACCGACTGACTGCCTGCCAGATCCCATGCCTACACACAAAACAACTCCATCAGACAACCCCGCCCCGCACCAGCCCTCCTCCCGTCCTTCCGCCCCCTCCATCCCCTCCCTCCCCCTCCCCCCTCCCTCCCTCCCTCCCTCCTTCCTTCTTCCTGAAGAAGTCATGAAGGAAGGAAGAAAAAGTAAAACCACCTCGGTTTGAAAATAAACTGCTTGGAGTAAACTACATAACCATTTGGGTCAATCAATATGCAGGCGACTGAAAATGAAAAAATAGATTAATAGAAAACACCCAGGCTAGACCACAATGCACCATCTTCATTTTGATGTTTGACAAAAGCTCGAGAGTCAAACCAATTTGAATCAAACCGGAAGTATTTTCTTACCGGAAGAATGTTGACATATGGCTTCACTTCCGGTTACAATTTCATTAATCTTTTTCATCTTCCAGTCTATCCCCATGACAGCTCGTACCTGAAACAAGAAAAATGAAAATCTCCTGGTGAAATAAAATTTCCTGATTTTTTCCCGACCAAATGCCATATTTTACTGACTCCACAGGAAACCCAGGCCACAAAAAGGATTACATACGTTTCCAGGATCACTCTAGCTGGATTGCACAGGAGCCCCATTCTTAGAAATCGTTGAGTCATATCTCTAGAACCCTAGAACGTAGACGAGAAACACGAATGCACTACTTCTACCCATCCTTGATTAATTTGCCTTTGCAATCTTGAATCTCAAAATTCCTAATGAAACTTGGATATAGACCCCTTACACTGATTCCCGAGAGGAATATTGTTCTGGGGGACAAAACAATGGTTTTTTTTTCCATAAGGAAAGACGACCTATTGTTTTATCCCCCAGAACAATTCCTCTAGGACATCAATGCAAGGGTCTATATGCCACTTTTACTTCTAAAACTTATTCATATATACTTAATGAGGATAAAACAAAAAAAGTCACTGGCGTAAAGGAGGTTTGGAAATGAGATCTTAATTAGCAAAGAATTTGGGCAACTTATGCTTTAAATTTCTCCAAGAATTATTAATAGTTTGAGAAGCCATATCAAGCACTTGAAAGAGTGTTTCATCCTTTATCCAATCACCTTGAAGCTGGTTAAAAAAAACTCGTTCTTCAACTCACTTTTCGGCGTTTGGAAACGATCGGATGAAACCCTCTTTCACGTGTTTGATATATTACGTCAGCTATTAAGAGGGCGTCTCTGTAACAGCGTGCCACTCGATCTTGGCTCGAAAAATAGATTTCTTTTATATTCCTATCATCGAAAGTACTATCTATCCTCACTACAAAATTGCAGTTAGAATTGTTCTAAATTCTTTTTTCCACCCGCTATGCGAATTTTTGTCCATCGACCCCAAATCAATGAAAGACGCCGATTTTCGAGGTCGGCCGAGGGCTATTTTCAAAGTCTGTTTTCTCGGGTTTCTCTGCACATAAAAGCTAATTTTTCTATCCAGAACTTTAGTCTAGTGTAACTTCTGCATAAAAACAGTAATAGTTTTTTTTGGAATGCGCGAATTCTGAAAAATAATCCTAACTGATCGAGACTACTGAAAGCGTGACATGGAAAGCTAAGATTATGAGACCTCGAATATTGCATATTTCTCATTTGTGGCACCTAATCCAGCCCTAAAATATCATTCAACCTTGAGATAAGAAGCTCTTTTATAGATGTGTGCAATAAAATTTGCGGCACTTTGCTTTTCTACGAAATAAGCTAAGTTTCAAATTGTTTTATTTTCAGTTATTTCCTTGCGTGACACGACAGGCCGTTGGGTCTGTGATGGCTACTTCTTTGCTCATTATCCTCAATACCAATACCTAAAATATAATATGATGAATTAAAAACCTTAACTTTACAATATTTGTTCCATTATAAAAGATTTCAATGATCTACGGCTTCATTTAATAGTGTTTCAATAAGCTGTTTTGAAATTTCACCGCACAGTAATTGTTTTAATTGGCTTACCATAAACCACGAAACGAGACGAAACGAAACGAAACGACACAATAAAATGCGAAACGAAGATTTCGCATTTTACAGATCTTTAAAATGCGAAACCGTCATTTCGCATTTTACAAATCTGTAAAATGCGAAACGACAGACTGTAACCTGAGGCTTTGCGATCTCATGTTTAACTGTAAGCTTACTCACGAAATTAGATGAAAACTGTGTAGCTCAATGTCTTAGAAAATTAGAGATTACTTTGAATCTCAGTGGGAAGAACAGTGTAAACTTTCCATGTACCAAAAGCCACAAATTTATAAACTATATTGAAATACTTCAACTCGTGTTGTTGTGACGCCATTTTGAATGCACAGGGACCCCAATCGAATCATAATATATGACACCACAAAGGAGGCCCACAAGAAGAAAAGCGAGAAAAGGATTCAATTTATTTCTAGTTTTCTTTTTCTCAGAAAAGCATGCAGCACAAACTATGCATAACTAACATAAACACGTGGTTAAGTCAAAATTGATACTCAAAGTGATATTCATGCGAATGACATTTTTCTAGTACAGCTGTTATTCAGCACCAGACGCACCAGACTGTTATAACTCGACGGCAAAACATAAGGAAAACGCTTCAAAGAATTTTAAACGCCATACTTCTTCATAACTAACATAAACATGTGGTTAAGTCAAAATTGATACTCAAAGTGATATTCATGCTAATGACATTTTTCTAGTACAGCTGTTATTCAGCACCAGACGCACCAGACTGTTATAACTCGATGGCAAAACATAAGGAAAACGCTTCAAAGAATTTTAAACGCCATACTTCTCTTACCTCATTGAAATAAGTTCAAAAGTAAAACCTTTGGGGCTAAATTTTTTTCTCTTGAGTCATATATTATGATTCGATTGGGGTCCCTGTGCATTCAAAATGGCGCCACAACAACACGAGTTGAACTGAGTTAAACTGTAAACGAAAGTTTACATTGTTCTTCCCACAGACATTCAAAGTAAAACATGGGACAGTTAAACATGGGATCGCAAAGCCTCAGGTAACACAATCGTTAAGTTTATATGCAGTTTCACTTTCATCTATTTATATATTTTAAACTGAATATACATTTCGCATTTTACAGTCTGTCGTTTCGCATTTTACAGATTTGTAAAATGCGAAATCCTCGTTTCGCATTTTATTGTGTCGTTTCGTTTCGTTTCGTTTCGTGGTTTATGGTAAGACTTTTAATTTGCATATCTCGAGGTCAGGAGGTCAATCGTTATTTGTTTATTTAATCATAGTAAATTTAGTAAAGAAATCCTCGCTTAGTAATATCTCGAAACACCCTAAAAAGATCCAAAACTGAGAACTGTTCTTGTTTGTAGAGCTGAATATTTCTAGTTTTTTTTAAGTTGTAGTAAATATATCATTGATATCTTTGTCACTAGTCATTTAACATTCTCAACGTTTATTTCCTTTATAAATTATCCATCATTTTCTATTGTGAAAAGGTATTTCGTCCTCCCGATATTTTCGAACTCCATATACTATCATTTTTTCGAAAAAATACTTTGCAGTCTTGACTGTTCTTCGGCTGAGACGACGATTTTTGCAACAGGTGCAATCAAACGTATGAAGTCATTCATAACTACAGAACAAGTGATTGTGAAAATTATGATCATACAGGGGCGGCGGTTCGGAAGTGGGGGTTGCGGGTACTGGCTCCTCCAATAATTTTGAAGACATAGGGCTACTCTGTAGATATATGCTTCAAATAAACCATTATTATTATTATCATTATTCAATCAATGAATCAATGTATTGCTCATTTCTCTTAGAGAAACATTCAGCTCTCACTCTACTCGATTAAGTTCAACTGCTTTGAAGCCAAGCTATTATGGTTGCGTCTAAAGCATTCTTTCAAAATCTGTGATGGTTGATATTCCTGAAATCTTTGGTAGGTTGTTCTTATTGATGTTTTTTTATGTTTTTTTTTGTTGTTATTATTATTATTATTATTATTATTATTATCATTATTAATATAAATATCATTAATGTTATTTTTATTATAATTTAATAAATCATTATTATCATTATCATTGTCATTGTCATTGTCATTATCATCATCATCATCATCATCTTCATTACAAAAGCAAATTCTTTGGTTATCTACATGAATTCGGAACTACATTATTTTCAAGGCGATTTTAAAACAGTCAATCAGTACAGGCTGTTTTGACGTGCTCCTCCAAGTCCTCCAATGGATAATGTTCAGCTTCCGCCGCCCCTGTCGCGTACTCACTGAACTAAGATTAAATGCTTACAATGATCTTATGAATTTATATATAGCGCCTTTTCTATATGAATATAATCAAAGGCGCTTTACATTGAGTTGTTAATGACAGATTGCTTTTTGTGCAATTTACAAGCATGAGAGATGGTTAGTATGAAGTGTAGGCACTGAGGGTGGTCACTGCCAGGGTTTCTTTACGTCCTCAATGGTTCTTTTACGTCCCTCCGATGTTGGTTAGTAATGATGATTGTGAAGGGACGAGACCGCCATTTAAAGTGGTCATCCGAGCCACTTGAAAGCCATTTGCAGATGTAATTACAGAGGCAGCACTTTCTTCTCAGTTATTTTAAGACCCTGAGTGTTGGTCCGGCTGGGACTCGAGGCACGACCTCCCGCACGAAAGTCCCGATGCTCAACCAACTAGCTGAGCCAACCGGTTTGCGGTATAGCTAGCTAGCACTACTGATTCTACTGCGGAGAACACTTGCATTCCTTAATGACCTCGCCAACCAAACGCACGAGCTCTGCCTTAAGGCCTTTAGATCTAAACTGTACTTCAAAGTGATTAAGTATTTTTTTCAGCATTGCAACATTGAAGGCTGAGATCTTGTTTCTTTGATATAGTAGGCGCAAGGATCGAACGTGACATAATGGGGTGTTGCAGGCCAATATGCTATGCTCATGATCAATTTCTTGTAACAGCAAGGGGGGGCTAATTGAGTTGGGGGGGGGGGGGGGGAGTGTAATTGAGTTTCTTCCGTCAACACAACGGAAAACAATATAAAATAGCATCGTTTTTTTCTGCTGAAGGGGGGGCTTCAGCCCCCCTTTGCCCCCCCCGTCCTGGATCCGCCCTTGAACAGATTCATACGTTCTGACTCTGGTATTACATCCTGAATGTCTTCCTCTTCTACCAAAGATCGTACATTTTCCTGAGGACTGGTCACGGTAATATCTCGTACTGTGGATTTTTTTCGCGAAGTGGAAAGACGTGAAAAGAATCCTGCAATCTGGGTCTTCGATAGCCATTCTTCTCTTTCAAAGCGCCTTTCATCGTTCTCATTTCTCGCGCACCGCATTTCCGTGGCAACTTGTTCAGGGTCTGCTTTTCTACCAGTCCTCTCACCCAGGTTAAACTTTGCTGTCAAATACGACCGCACATTTTCTGTAAAACGAGCAGCTCGATCCGGTTCTTGGTTTTAGAGCCCAGCTCATGCTAAGTGTTGAAGGTGTCTCTTGAACAAGTGATATATAAGAAGCTTCGTCTGGTTGTCGGCGGAGCCCATCGTATATAGTTTCATTTCTCTCTGACTGAATTTCGCTCTTAGATATATATTTTTATTTGTAATAATGGTTATTTGTATTATATTTAAAAGATGTATATTTAAAAAAAATTATTATGCATTGTTATTTTGTTTTCTTTTTTCTTTTATTTCTTTTTTTTTTTTGCAAGAGTCTTCAATTTAGACGTCCTAGTCTAACTCACTGGTATTTAGTACAAAGACATATATTCAGTATTCCAAGTACTACTAATATAAGTATAGAGTTGATCAATAACACAGTGAATAACGCTACTAACGCGGGCAAGTACATCCTTTACTTACAATGATATGAATGATATGTTACCTTCAACTAAAAAAACTAGAAATATTCAGCTCTACGAACAAAAACAGTTCTCAGTTTTGGATCTCTTTAGTATGTTTCGAGATAAAGCAAGAATTTCTTTACTACAATTAAAAAAGCAAATAGCGATTGACCTCCCGACCTCGAGATATGCAAATTAAAACAATTACTGTGCGGTGAAATTTCAAAACAGCTTATTGAAACACTATTAAATGAAGCCGTAGATCATTGAAATCTTTTATAATGGAACAAATATTGTAAAGTTAAGGTTTTTAATTCATCATATTATATTTTAGGTATTGGTATTGAGGATAATGAGCAAAGAAGTAGCCATCACAGACCCAACGGCCTGTCGTGTCACGCAAGGAAATAACTGAAAATAGAACAATTTGAAACTTAGCTTATTTCGTAGAAACGCAAAGTGCCGCAAATTTTATTGCACACATCTATAAAAGAGCTTCTTATCTCAAGGTTGAATGATATTTTAGGGCTGGATTAGGTGCCACAAATGAGAAATATGCAATATTCGAGGTCTCATAATCTTAGCTTTCCATGTCACGCTTTCAGTAGTCTCGATCAGTTAGGATTATTTTTCAGAATTCGCGCATTCCAAAAAAAAACTATTACTGTTTTTATGCAGAAGTTACACTAGACTAAAGTTCTGGATAGAAAAATTAGCTTTTATGTGCAGAGAAACCCGAGAAAACAGACTTTGAAAATAGCCCTCGGCCGACCTCGAAAATCGGCGTCTTTCGCTGATTTGGGGTCGATGGACAAAAATTCGCATAGCGGGTGGAAAAAAGAATTTAGAACAATTCTAACTGCAATTTTGTAGTGAGGATAGATAGTACTTTCGATGATAGGAATATGAAAGAAATCTATTTTTCGAGCCAAGATCGAGTGGCACGCTGTTACAGAGACGCCCTCTTAAACGGCCCAGATAAAATGAACCAATCAAAGACTCACCATAGAGACGCTGCTTATCGTTTGGCTGGTTGTCACGACAACGCCTGCGCCACCATTGTCCAAATATGGCACAGAGAAGGTGAGCTTGCCTGGGTACGACTTGGCAGCGTGGTACCAGGGTCGGGTGGTAGGGTCGTATCTTGACAGCAAAATAAAAAATAATCAAATTAAAGAATTTTTAGTATAAAAAATTAATCACGCGTTCCCTATTATCGCGTGACGTGTACATCGCGTGACATGTAGATTGCGTGACGTCCTTACCTGTTATTGTACGTCTGTCTTCCTGGATACTGTCTCATGGCACCAGAGTTGGTAGCGATGTAACGCCATGCGGCATCTGCGCCTAGCACTCGCATCGGGTTACGATTCCAACTGAAACAAAATAGAGAAAATAAAGAAATATAAATAGAAACAAAGCTGAAATATAGAGCACCAAGACACAAAACTGAAGAGTCTGCGGGTGTTTGTACCTCGTTTTTTTAAATTACCTACATAGAACGCACGCTCTGATCGATCGAGAGCTGTGTTGTACAGTCCTTTGACTAAACGTTGTTTAGTCAAAGGATTGTATTAGTTTAACAGACTATGGTTCTGACGCCATCTGCGCGCACTATTCAAAGTGTGAAAAACGCTTTGCCAAGTTCAATAAACATGATGCATTGTGGTCAAGCCTGGGTACAAAGAACACCATAAATCACGATATTTGTACTCAAGGTAGACCAGAATGCACCACGTTCTACGTTTGCAAACAAAGTACTATAATCCACAGGTAGCCCAGTCTTTTTATATTTTACCACAGGAATCCCAACTTACCATTGTTCGATTTCTCGCGTTAGTCGTATATCCGCCAACACTTCTTTCTTTAGCGCCTGCATTGGTGGAACACTTCGCTTACCGTCCACGAAGTCAGACAGCTCCTTGACGAATTCAAGTGTTTCCTAAAAAATGTGGGTTTTTTTTCATCATAAAGGAACAAATTCAAAACAAGGGTTGTAGTGGATACTGGTAAATACCCCGTTCCCCCTACCCCCTCTAGAGACCCGTTGGAATGTTCGATGCTGGGTATTTGTAGTCATTATTCCTATACACAGATACGTTGTTTAGAATACGATACATGCAAACAGACAGTACATTCAAATTCTGTGATTTGACTGACAAAGATGTTTGAGGACAAAATTAAGAATTTCACTTTCAGAGGTGATCAAGAGAGCACGCCAGACGGGGTCTTGTTTACGCGACGCCATCTTGAATGATTACACAGTTTTTCCCATTAGTGTATCGAAGGCGCGGATAAGGAAAAACGTCGCGCTCGTGATCCGCGCCCTCGATACACTGAGAAAAACCGGAAACATCGATACACTGAGAAACATCCAAGATGGCGTCGAGAGACGAATGAGAGCCGGACTCTCGTAAACAAGACCCAGTCTGGCGTGCTCCCTTTAGGTGAAGGATACCAGGTATCCCCACCCCCACCCCCCCTAAAGTGGGTCCCGTGAGATGATAATCTTTTTGACCTTATTCTTTACCGAATAAATTATAACAACTAAGCAATCAGTTAAAATTTTGGCAGAATTGGGCGTGTTTACCTACCGGAGTATTTTCGAATCTGTAGGGGTCGTTGAAACAACTAGAACTTAAAAAGTAGCTAGGGAAAAGGATAAATAATGGTGAGGTAAATATGAAAAAGCATGAAGTGGAAAGGAAATGATGGGAATGAATGGGTTGAAAAATGAAAGGAAAAATGGGCAAGGCAAGGCAAGGCAAGGCAAGGCAAGGCAAGGCAAGGCAAGGCAAGGCAAGGCAAGGCAAGGCAAGGCAAGGCAAGGCAAGTATACTTACTTTGATCGGGATAAAGTCGCAGGGAAGGTAATATTGTTCAAGAAAGCGATGGGTTTGTCTTCAATGATTGAACCAACTTTAAGATGTTTCACAATGTCGTAACGGTGGTACAGATCTGGCTGAGGGTTGGCGTTAGGAATATCCATGGCCTACGAAAAATAATAATAAATATACAATAATAATATATTTGTTTTGTCAACATGTGCTTTACAACTGTACGCGGTACGCGAGTTTTTTTCTATTTTTTTCTTTTTCGTTTTTGCTGTACGTACGTTACATATGTTGCTACCTTAGTATCGAGTTCGTCATTAGCAACCACGACGCACACCGCGAAGTTGGTATTGTTGACTGGTCTCCAGGAGTAAGTGAAGTCAGATTTGATGCCGCGATAACCTAGAGACAGTTGAAGTGAAATATATATGATGGCTGAAAAACGGGATGGATTGATTGATGGATGGATGGATGGATGGATGGATGGGTGGATGGATGGATGGATGGATGGATGAATGGATGGATGGATGGATGGATGGATGGATGGATGGATGGATGGATGGATGGATGGATGGATGGATGGATGGGTGGGTGGATGGATGGATGGATGGATGGATGGATGGATGGATGGGTGGGTGGATGGATGGGATGGATAAATAAAAGATCAATAGCTAAACAAGTTTAACTACCATTGAAAGCTGGATCACCACGTGACAACACCCTCTCTGAACGAAGAGCCTTGGTACCAGTCTCTCTCCTCATCATCGATGCCAACACAGTTGAAAACCCTGAAAGACGTGATTATGACGTCAACTATTGACTCCATAACTGTATTACATTAAAAATGTCGAAATGCAATACAGAGTATCAGAGTTTGTTGCACATGACAACACACAAGGACATGGATACAACTTAATAATACTCAAGGGAATGACACATGGTCTGAAATGGGACAACATTGCACCATAGCTGAAAAGCATTCCTAGTGAAGAAAAGAAATAATACTCAAGGGAATGGCACATGGTCTGAAATGAGAAAGCATTGTACCATAGCTAAAGAGCATTCCTAGTAAAGAAAGAAATAATACTCAAGAGAATCTTAATATTACCAGAACTTTGTTCCAAGTATTTGATGTTGATGACAACTGGTTCGTTCTGTATGAATCCAGGGAGGGGCAGCTGTGGATGGACTAATGCTCGTCCAGTGTCTGTCTCTATTACAAAGGTGTAGGATAACTCCCCCGGACCAAAAGCCTACAACGACAATGAAAGAGATTAAGAAGGAAAGAAAAAATATAATGAAAGGAAGGAAGGAAGGAAGGAAGGAAGGAATATGACTTACTACAGTGTTCTTCAGTAGTTCACTTAGAGTAATATCGATTCCCACAACACCAATAAGCTCCTTTGAAAAACAGAGGGAAAGAATTAAAGACATGTAAAAAGACATGATGCATGATGATACATGATGTTGATGATGGCGGTAATGATGAAGACGATGATACAAGATGATGATGATTATGATGATGATACGTGATGATGATACGTGGTGATGATACATGTTGATGGTGATAATGATACATGATGATGATGATGGTGATGCATGATGATGATGATACATGATGATGATACATGATGATGATACATGATGATGACGACGATGATGATGATACATGCTGATACCTTGTTATCAGTGTAACACGGTACTCCTAGTGTCACGTACATCCCAAGTCTTTCATCAAAAGAAGGTGAGGACAGCTACGAGAAAAATAGAAAACATCGTCAGACTCAACTAGAACTAGACAAACAATAATGGAGCGGTTTGTATTGTTGTTGCACGAGTGGGGAGGTGATTATTATTTAGAAGAGAGTATAAAACTTCATCAGGCTCAACTAGAACTAGAAATCAAGGGATTAAAAAGAGTTGACAAGGAAGGAAAGAGAGAAAAAATATAACGAGCAAAATGAGGACAGATATTTTACTTACATATGGATCGGAGGATTGTATTCGTTCGTTGTAAATGTTCTTGTAGAATCTTCCCATCCGAAAAGCCAGGTCGTTGTAGTCGTAGATTGTCTGCAGAAGTGAAAATCAAAGGTAGAGATAAAAGAATAATATTTTATAACTAGATCTTATCGGCAAACCTAGCAGTCAGCAAACCTATCAGTCAGTCAGTCAGTCAGTCAGTCAGTCAGTCAGTCAGTCAGTCAGTCAGTCAGTCAGTCAGTCAGTCAGTCAGTCAGTCAGTCAGTTAGCCATTTAGCATGTTAGGCAGTCATTCTGTCAAGTCGGCTAGTCGGTCAGTCGATCAGTCAGTCAGAAAGTTAGTTGGTCGGTCGGTCGATTTAATATATAGAGCGTTTTCACTCACGTGAGAAGGCAGTCATAAACAATAGAAACTTTCTGCACAGTATTTGCATAAAAATAGAGTTCAATTCCCGGAGGATAGAAAATGCATTGTTTTGGTACCCATTAATGGCCGCTGTGACGTCACGTGAACACGATCTATCAGTATATTCAATAGATCCTTCAAACACTCGAACTGCTTCTTTCGTTCTTCAGGTGGCAGCCATGCTTCTTACCTCTAGCTTTCCCTTCGTCACAGCAGCCATTTCAGCCAGCTTGGCTCTGCTGTCCCGGATGTAGCTGTTGTTGGATCTCCCAACAAGATGATAAACATGGACACTGATCGACGTGTTGGCGTTCTTCAAGAGCTGTGGTATACTCTCTGTCGACGTATCCTGACTACCGGTAACGAATATTAACTGAAATAAAAACAAACAAAAATAACGAAAAAAAAAAAAAAAGAAAGTCAAATCAAGTATAGTCTAAGTTCTAATTTCCACCAATCAGAGCGCGTGTTATTCCTACCAATTAGAGCCTGCGTAATTTCCACCAATTAAAGGCGGTGTTAATTCCACCAATCAGTGCCTTGTAATCCCACCAATAAAAGCGTCAAATTACCAATAAAACTACCAATAAAATATCAAAATGCGTCTCATGAGCAATATATCAAAGCGCGTGAAGCGCGCGTACTTTCTACCAATCAAAGCGCGCGTAATATTTACATAACAAAACATGTGTAATTTCTACCAATCAACGCGTGCGATACACAGGATGGCTACTCACGTGTGTATCTCTATTGTTATTCGCCATGGTGTTCGTCACCAGTTTTAGCGCAGTAGAAATAGCGTTGTAATAATTGACAGTCTTCTCCGATGCCAGCATCACATCTTGCACAAACCTACACATTAGAAAAGAAAGAGAAACGGATAAATTGATTTGATAAAAATAAATTAGTTAACCTTGTTTATGGAAGATAACACTTGACAGTAATTCAACTGATAAACTTGTGGTCTTCTGTTAACGTCTCTAGTTAATTAGGGACGGGACCGCCATTAACGTGATCATCCGAGCCACGTGAAGGTCTAACCATTTGCAGATGTAATCACAAAGGTAGTACCTTCTCCTCAGTTAAGACCCTGAGTGTTGGTCCGGCCGAGGCTTGAACCAAGACCTCCCGCACAATGGACCGACGCTCTTACCAACTGAGCTAGCCGGGTGGCGATTCTTCACTCAACGCTGAAAGCCCTTGCATCGAGCAAGCAAATAGTTACAGGAAGATGGTCTAAAATCAGGGCAGTCCGTCTCACCTTTCAAGACCTTTCTGGTTTTGTTCATTTGCTTGAACTAGCTGAGACTTGAGACAGCTGTTATACGTGTCATCGGACTCTCCCCCGTGTGTCATGCCCGGTAGGAGGGCTGCTTCAGCAAACGCGATAACCTGGTAAGAAAGAAATAATACTCAAGGGAGTGACACACGGTCTGAAATGGGAAAACATTGTACCATAGCTGAAAAGCATTCCTAGTAAAGAAAGAAATAATACTCAAGGGAATGACACATGGTCTGAAATGGGAAAACATTGTACCATAGCTGAAAAGCATTCCTAGTAAAGATTAAAATAATACTCAAGGGAATGACACATGGTCTGAAATGGGAAAACATTGCACCATAGCTGAAAAGCATTTCTAGTAAAAAAGGGAATAATACTCAAGAAAATGACTTACATTAGTGAAATCATTATTCAGCATCCCCTTTAGAACCTGAACGATAGCCGTACGAGCAAACAAGAACTTGTTTTCTTCTTTCATGGCGTAGCTGATATCAACCAAGATGATAATGTTTTTTGGTCCGCGAACACCTTCGATATACCAGGGCTTCAAACGCTGGTCACTCGTGCCTGGAAAAACAGCGATAAATAGATGTTGAGTCCATCACCTTTATAAGTTGGCGTAAGATGACGAAGTTAGTTTTAGTTGGTCGTCATTTAAATTGCCAACCATCTATTGGACAATCCAGTAGAGCAATCATCATCATCATTCGTATCTTCATGTTAAGATGACGAAGTTAGTTTTAGTTGGTCGTCATTTAAATTGCCAACCATCTATTGGACAATCCAGTAGAGCAATCATCATCATCATTCGTATCTTCATGTCATGATGACGATCTTAACGTACCACATTGAGCATTCCCTAGTACCTCAGCAGGGAACCTTCGATGGAAGCCTGTCTTATCGTCAGTGAAATACTGCCACTTGAGCTCTCCCTAGGAAACACAAAAAATATTTTACTACAACAATGAGTAAGGGCGTATTACACAATGAAAGGGAAGAGGACCACTAGAGTATCATTTCTTTGTTTAACGGTTGAGCATTAGAAGACACATGAATATGTATACAACTCTAACAAAGAATCTTATTCTCAAGACCACGTGTCATTCCCTAGAGTATCATTTCTTTTTTTAACGGTTGAGCATTAGAAGGCACATAATTATGGATACGACTCAAACAAAGAATCTTAATCTCCACGTGTCATTCCCTAGAGTATCATTTCTTTGTTTAACGGTTGAGCATTAGAAGACACATGAATATGTATACAACTCTAACAAAGAATCTTATTCTCAAGACCATGTGTCATTCCCTAGAGTATCATTTCTTTGTTTAATGGTTGAGCATGAGAAGACACATAAATATGGATACAATTCTAACAAAGAATCTTATTCTCAAGACCACGTGTCATTCCCTAGAGTATCATTTCTTTGTTTAACGGTTGAGCATTAGAAGACACATAAATATGGATACAACTCAAACAAAGAGTCTTATTCTCAAGACCACGTGTCATTCCCTAGAGTATCATTTCTTTGTTTAACGGTTGAGCATGAGAAGACACATAAATATGTATACAATTCTAACAAAGAATCTTATTCTCAAGACCACGTGTTATTCCCTAGAGTATCATTTCTTTGTTTAACGGTTGTACATGAGAAGACACATGAATATGGATACAATTAACAAACCTTTTGAGATGTTGTATCAAAGTTGTTCATCATCAGTTTTTCTAGAGGTGCTGTCCACTCGTACACAGAGACTAATTCATGCGGCATCTACAATCACGAGGATGAGAGAGAATCACTAAGATTTTAAGCGCCTTTCTTTACTGGGGTTTTATTTGGTGGGCTACCTGTGGTGTGTAGATTAATTTGGCATTTTTGTCGCCCCAAACCTCTCATGCCTCTTTTATCACACAGGGACCCCGAGAAGGAAGGAAGGAAGGAAGGAAGGAAGGAAGGAAGGAAGGAAGGAAGGAAGGAAGGAAGGAAGGAAGGAAGGAAGGAAGGAAGGAAGGAAGGAAGGAAGGAGGGAAGGAAGGAAGGAAGGAAGGAAGGAAGGAAGGAAGGAGGGAAGGAGGGAAGGAGGGAAGGAAGGAAGGAAGGAAGGAGGGAAGGAGGGAAGGAAGGAAGGAAGGAAGGAAGGAAGGAAGGAAGGAAGGAGGGAAGGAGGGAAGGAGGGAAAGAAAAGAGATAAGTGAAAGGAACATAATTTTTTCTACAAAATTGAAACTAGGAATCTTACCTCTTTGATTTCCTGGGGCCAAGACCAACAGCTCTGTTAAAAGATATCATTAAAAGAAATTCAATGAAACGGGTTGAAAACTTACTACAATACACTTTCTTGCGCGATTATCATCTGCTGCCGTGCGCATGCGTTAAAATAATAATAGTAATATACTGATTTCGTACAATCTCGTACCCAGAGCCTGCGTTTCTTCTGTCCTGCGGCGAAGAACGAGGGCTCTGGCATAATCCATTTTTTGAGACCAGGATTTCTTGGACTTCCGGTATAAGAGCGCATGCGTTAAAATACTTATGCAAAAATAAATATGTTCCCGATCTCTAATTCTTATTTTGATCGGAAGTAAACACAGAACTCTATTATATTTCACTTCCGGAAAATTTCGCATGCGTCAAAAAATGGATTATGCCAGAGCCTCGTTCTTCGCCGCAGGACAGAAGAAACGCAGGCTCTGGGTACGAGATTGGATTTCGTACTGAATCATTAGTAGACTCGCTATGCATTTATCATTTATGTGTCATGCAAAAATGTATCGTGACCAACGATATTGCGTTACCAGTCACTTACCGACTTCATATCGACCCATTTATTAAAAGCAGTAGAGTAGCTCGCCTTGTCCCCGTCGTACGTACAGCACTGCTTCTGTGCGATCTCTTTTAAGTTTGTGTCGCTTGACGAGGGACTGGACGCAGAACTCCTGACATGTTTTTCGTACTCGTTCTTGATAAGGTTTTTCAACGCGATGGCCAGGCGTCGCTTTTCCTCGATTCTATTGCTTACGAATGTCGCTAGTTTGGCCATTGATTTCGACGGGTTGAGACGAATGTCCTTTTTAGCTATACAGAAAAAAGGTTCGTTATGACTTGAGACGATGCTCCACTCATACTTTATCCATTTCTACGTTTCCTTGGAACTCCACCTTCCCATCCCTCCTGACCATCACTGTTACTTTCTCTGTACTCCACCCTCCCCTCCCTTCTTACCATATCTCTTACTTTCTCTGTACTCCACCCTCCCCTCCCTTCTTACCATCACTGTTGCTTTCTCTGTACTCCACCCTCCCCTCCCTCCTTAAAATCACTCTTACTTTCTCTGTACTACACCCTCCTCTTCCTCCTTACTATCACTGTTACTTTCTCTGTACTCCACCGTCCCCTCCCTACTTACCATCACTGTTACTTTCTCTGTACTCCACCCTCCCCTCCCTCCCTAAAATCACTCTTACTTTTTCTGTACTACATCCTCCCCTTCCTCCTTACCATCACTGTTGCTTTCTCTTTTCTCCACCCTCCCCTCCCTCCTTACCAGCATTGTTGTATATTTCTTCCAGCTCCTTTATACACAGTTTCTCTATGTTCAGCTTCACGGCTTCATCTGAGAGTCTCGTAGCAGCCTGGATGACGTCATTTCCGGTGATAAAGGCCCGCCCAGTGCAGTTACAATTTGGATTCGCCAGTCCATGGTCTGTCAGAGTGGGTGCTGTGTTGGTAAACCTGCCTGCATGAATCTTGAACTTGGCAGTTGAAGCATCGAATGTGAGGACGTTCCAGTAACGCGAGCAGTTGAACTTTGAGAAGCCACTACCGGCTGAGGATAAATAATGACAAGGACTTGGTGGCCATGTCGATACAATAACGCAATTCACAGTTTACCGTTAGGTGATAGAGCGATCGGTTTTCATACAAGTGGAAAACCGACGCATTGTGATGGGATGAATTACTAGAACGTAATGGCATGTCGTACCGTGTGCGTGCTGTAAGTCAGTACCGTACGTTTCCCACTCATACGATAACCATTCTTATGGGAAGCCATTTCAATGTTACGGCATGTCGTACCGTGTACGTGTTGTAAGTCAGTACCGTATGTTTCCCACTCATATCATAACCATTCTTATGGTAAGCCATTTCAATGTTATGGCATGTCGTACCGTGTGCGTGCTGTAAGTCAGTACCGTATGTTTCCCACTTATACGATAACCATTCTTATGGGAAGCCATTTCAATGTTACGGCATGTCGTACCGTGTACGTGTTGTAAGTCAGTACCGTATGTTTCCCACTCATATCATAACCATTCTTATGGGAAGCCATTTCAATGTTATGGCATGTCGTACCGTGTACGTGTTGTTAGTCAGTACCGTATGTTTCCCACTCATATCATAACCATTCTTATGGGAAGCCATTTCAATGTTATGGCATGTCGTACCATGTACGTGTTGTAAGTCAGTACCGTATGTTTCGCACTCATACGATAACCATTCTTATGGGAAGCCATTTCAATGTTACGGCATGTCTTAACGTGTACCTACTGTAAGTCAGTACCGTATGTTTCCCACTTATACGATAACCATTCTTATGGGAAGCCATTTCAATGTTACGGCATGTTGTACTGTGTACATGCTGTAAGTCAGTACCGTATGTTTCCCACTCATACCATAACCATTTTTATGGGAAGTCATTTCAATGTTATGGCATATCGTACCGTGTACGTACTGTAAGTCAGTAACACATGTGAGTAATAAATAGTAGATACCATTGTTCCCTGTACAATGTACTTACATTCACTGCACTTAGGCTGATTTATATTGTAGAGCAGTCCTCCAGTAGATGCTTGATAAACCTTGACGTTGGCTCGAATCTTATCCCAACAGACTCCATTCGTGTATATGTGCACGTAGTAGCTAAACGAGCCCGACTCCACCCCCCTCAGGGTAATTGTCTCCGGTCCATACATGTCAGTAGCGTCGACATCTAGTCCTATTGACTCTGAACCATGATTGCACTTTCTTTCGTTGTAAAATACCTTAAATCGTAAAAATGAAGGAGTTATGGGATGCCTCAGGGCTTGATACTTGGACCCCTGAAGCAATTGCCAAACCTAAGGCTACAGGTTAAATAATGTCGAATTATGGTGTGCTTCATTGATTTATTACCTCATTGAAGGAATTGCTAGAATCGTGCCTACAATTTCAATTCCATTGAATAACGGCGTACCGCCGAGAACCATAATAGACCCGTTTCGAATTCCAAATTACCGCTGTGTTTCTTGATTACAGACTCATTTGCACAGGGTTATCCTCGAGTTTGTGCAGAATATTCACGTGTTCCAGTCAAGGTCCGTCGAGTTTCAAAGTGTTTGTATTGTTGAAGTTGTACATTCTTTACTTAACCGTTGGTATTTGTGAATATTTAAACACTGATACGAGGCTAACCCTGTGCAAATGAGTCTGTAATGAAGGAACACAGCGGTAATTTGGAATTCGAAACTGGTCTATTGGTCTTCACACTATTTCTTTATTAAGTCGCACTACGCCTTAATAAATGAGCATACTCCAAGCTATGGCGTGCCTCAGAGATCAACCATTGATCCCTTAAGGATTTGTCCTTTACGCACAAGAGCATTCGTGAAAATTGGTATGCCTTAGAGACCACCTTTTGGGCTTTTTAGAAGTTCTTAATTTTGAATCGATCAAACTAACTAAAGCCGGTGTAAATATAGGAGGGGAGGAGAAAGGCATGATAGGGAGGACGATAACCGGCAGACTAGGGGGAGGGCGGAGCAGGAGAGGACATGGATGAAGGGGGAGGGCAGGACAGCAGGGGGCAGGCAAAAGGAGAGCAGTCTAGGTGAGGAGAGGATATAGCAGGAACGGGCAATGAAGGAGAAGCCAAGAGAGGAGAGGAGGGTGGAGACCAGGGAAAAGTACCACAGGCTAGGAGAGAGATTTCCATTTCCTTACCCTTCCGTGCTTGCACTTGCTACTAGTCGGCCACGGAGTCAGAATGTAGGAATCCAAATCTCTCGGAACTTTTCCCCAAGTCAGTACGATTCTGTACATGTCGACGTTCCCTCGCAACGACAGTTTAGGAGAGATGACCAAGTCTAGAGGGATCATCTTTGACTCCTCTGAATCGGGAGCTATTGTAAGATATTCACTTAGGGTATAGTAGCCGATTCTTGATGCGCGGACCTGAAGGTAACACAACACATATATCACACAATACGTCGCTGGTCACGCAATACCGTCCAGACCAAATGTCAAAAAATACAAAATGTGTCATGAAATACCGTCAAGGCCAAATATCACACACTTCGTAACCTATTATGCAATAATATCGAGGTCAAATGTCACATAGTTCGTCATTTGTAACGCAATACTGTCCAGGCCACATGATTCGTCTTTTTGTCATTGGACCATCCAAATAGTCCCGATCTCGTACTGACTGTCACACAACACGATTTGTCAAGATGTCACACAAGTAATAAATGTCACGCACTTACTCGGTAGTTCCCCGGTTGTACTTTCTCAATCACTGCTACGCCGTATGAGTTAGACAAGCTTTTTGCTGTTTTTAAGAAGATTCCAGCATTGGACAATAGGTTACACTCGGCACCGGCGACCCGATGACTGCGAAGCGCGTCCCTCACCTGGAAATCGGATAAGAGTATGATACTAATGATAATGACTGATGACGATAGTTATATTGATGCAGGGAGGTGTGGGGATGATGAAGATTTTGAGTGATCATAATATGATTGATGGTGATAATGATGGTGATGATGATGACTAGGATGGTGATATTGATGATTATGATGATGGTTATATTGATGATGATTGTGAACTTGATGATGGTTTGGTGATGATGGTGACGTGTGGTGATGATGGTGACGTGTGGTGATGATGGTGTGGTGATGGTGTGGTGATGATGGTGACGTGTGGTGATGATGTAGTGGTGATGGTGTGGTGATGATGGTGTGGTGATGGTGTGGTGATGATGGTGATAATGATGATAGTGATGATGATATATGTTGCTAACAGGTCATTTGATGAAAGAAATTCATCATTAATATAGATCATAGTCGTAAAATCAAGCATGGAGAATCAATGTTGGCGAAACCGGACTACACTCGCCTCACCTCTGGGGTCTCGGGTTTGATTCCAGTTTTGACATCACACAATGTGCCGAGTAGAGCTTGTGAGGTATCTCCCCTTGATTCGGGTTCTTTATTTATCATATAATAATCTTTATTCAATTTATCAACAAATAATTTCAAAATCTAAAAATAATCCCTTAATAAATTCCAAGTTAAAAATAGATAAAGTTAAATAAAGACAGGGCTGACGGAGAATAAGCTATTTATTCTGGCTACTTGTTCGGGTTCTTTGGTTTTCTCCCTTCCAAAAACCCAAGCCACGCATTTCCAATTTGATCTGTGAGTTACGCGCGCCCCGACTTAGATCAGCCTAGATGTGATTTCAGGGTATCGATAGTATTTAAAGCATTTTTTGTAGAGACTTTTGAATTAAAATCAACAAAGTCTAGCCTCAATTACCAGCTTTCCTTCTGTCTATTTGACTAATTAACGTGAATTTTTGATTTAGTTATTAAAAAAGTGGTGTCGTGCAGGTGAAAGGTTTACCTAGCCTGTCTTTTCGAGAAAATGGTACACAAGTCACTATCTGGAAATGGTTAAGTTGGTGTTTTAATATTTAAACGGATTAAATGATTTAAATCTCGTTTTTGAAAACGCATAACTGTGTGAATAAAGGATTCTCAATCTCTTTTTTTTTCACTCAAAAAGAATATAGAAACAATGCGAGAAATATTTGATTTCTTGCTTAATGAATCAAAAAAAATGCAGACGCAAAACTGATGACAAAATTCCAAACAGAAATCACAGAAAGTTTGAATAAAATCACTAAAGAAAAAGAAAGATTTGAATGACAAAAAGGCCTGAAGTTTAGTCCCCCTGCGAAGCAAAAAGAAATATTCAACTTACCTGGCATAACACAGATACTGCATGCACTTTATTCGCCAGTAAGATAAGTACCAGCGAAGCCAAGATATCATAAGCCGAAACCATTTCGAGTTCAAATTTGAACTTCAGCACCAATAGAAGCGAAAAAGAACTAAATTCAAATTAACTAAATTCTATAATTTAGGTGAATGTTAAACGTTGCCGTCAGATTTATAATCTAAAGCAAACGCTTCTTCATATTATTTGAATTTTTCATTAACGTAACACTTAGTCAAACAATGGCTAAAATCCCTCAATGTTTTGGAAATTAATTTTTTAACCAATGAGAGAAAAATATTACTTCAAATCAATTGTTTAAGTTCTTCGAAGACAAAGGGATATGCATTGTTCTTGTATATACAATACCCACACTTATTAACCAACAAACCAAAGCTTCAGACCGGAAAGGATTCTGAATTAATGAACTCTAGACTTTATCATCAATTCAAAACAAGATTTTCCAGTAAAAAAAAATCTAGATCTAACTTTCAGAAAATCTAAAAATCTAACTTTGTTTTCCAAACAAAACAAATTTTTAAAAGAAGATAATATATAGGTAAGTTGTAGTGCTAGGGAACGAGGTTATTCCGGGCGAAAACCCTTGGAATTAAATTCGGAAAAATTAATTTCCGACCTCGCTGGGATTCGAACCCACGACCTTCGGAATTGTACTACCGATGCTCTACCAGCTGAGCTAGAGGTCAGACTGAGAGCAGGCCGGGGTGAAACATCTATTTCACCCCGGCCTGCTCTCAGTCTGACCTCTAGCTCAGCTGGTAGAGCATCGGTAGTACAATTCCGAAGGTCGTGGGTTCGAATCCCAGCGAGGTCGGAAATTAATTTTTCCGAATTTAATTCCAAGGGTTTTCGCCCGGAATAACCTCGTTCCCTAGCACTACAACTTACCTATATATTATCTTCTACTAATTCATTAGTGCCACGCGGTCCACATACTCTCATCAAATTTTTAAAAGTTTATTCTGTCAAAGTCAAGGTTTCGGTCTCCAAAAATCATTACCGGTGATATCTATCCCAAAATACATGTTGAATTTAAAATCTTTGACAAGAGAACGAATAAGGGCTTTTTTCAGATATAGAAATCTTCAACATGATGATCTTGTAGTTAACACGACATATTTTCATTTTCAAAAACACTTTTTTTAAAAATCTAAATACAGATTACAGATTTAATTCTAATATAATATTTCGCTTTTCGTTATAAGAAAATTAAAGTAAAAAAAAAAAACGACAACAAAAAACGCTGCTACTGATCAAGGAAGTCCATTACTAAAGGAAGGACAATTTTTCTCGAAGCTTTGACGTTACGTTGGTCGAAACAAAGACAATTTCTTAACGTATGAAAATCAAGTTCTTCAAGTTGTAGTATTTCCTTATCTCTTAGAAATTTTGAGAGCCTCTCGACTCTTTTTTCGTTGTCACTAAAAACTGCAATTTGCCTAAATGGTGGACCATCCAAGGATTTGAAATACAATGTCATGACAACTAACGTGTCGAGCTTCTTTAAATTTGCGAATTCTTTAAGGTCGCTTTCAATGTTTACTCTACGTAAAAACTGTTCCAGTGATAGAGTTACAGAACTTATTCCTATTTTGAGTGGTGTTTTGGGGTTTTGAGGGACGTCTTTGTAATCTTTACGAAGAATTTCGGAATTGGTGAGACCTGAAGTGTCGAACTTGGCTGAAAAAGTGAAATGCTAAAGTGAATTTAAGATTGGTTATTTGAAGAAATAGAGGACCAGAGGCAGAGAAATATAATGGGAAAGGAAGAGAGAAAGGAAGGAAGGAAGGAAGAAAGAAAGAAAGAAGGAAGGAAGGAAGGAAGGAAGGAAGGAAGGAAGGAAGGAAGGAAGGAAGGAAGGAAGGAAGAAGGAAGGAAGGAGGGAGGGAGGGAGGGACGGAGGAAGGGAGGGAGGGAACGAAGGAAGGAAGAAACGAAGGAAGGAAGAAATAATGAATGAGAGAGAGAGTGAAAGATGGAATGAATGAAGAAAAGAAGGAAACAACGAATGAATGAACGAAAAAAGAAGAAAGGAAGGATAAAATACAAAAAAACAAACCTTAATGTTAGCAACTAAAATCATAAAACTTTATACTTACCCTCACTGACAGCATTATATAACTCATCACAGGACAAATCTGTTTTCAAAATATCCTTAAGCTGCTTTACTATTTCAACATCCTTATCTGTCTTTCTTCCAGCTCTCGGGTCAAGATTAACAGTATCAAGCAAGATAGAGGACAGCAGAAGGTAACTGACTTGTGAATATTCAAGGCCTTGACGATTATTTTGAAGGATTTTTTCGGCAACTAGAGTACTGCATGAGCCTACTAGCTCGATTGTTTTAGTGTAGGATGATGAACTTGGTGTTTGGTCTTTGCGATGGTCTGTAAAGTGGAGGACAATGTGAGTCAATGGGATGAGACACATTTAAGACAAAACTACAGATCA
The DNA here is from genome assembly GCF_029948245.1 of Actinia tenebrosa. Classification (NCBI taxonomy): domain Eukaryota; kingdom Metazoa; phylum Cnidaria; class Anthozoa; order Actiniaria; family Actiniidae; genus Actinia; species Actinia tenebrosa. The sequence continues at coordinate 6,392,572 of NW_028292569.1, read as the reverse complement.
TTGGTTGAAGCAATTCGTTAAATGAAAACTATGGATTATTAGATAATGATTATGGCGATGATGGTTACGATGATGTTGGTGATGAAACGTATGGTGGTAGTGATGATAGTGATGATGTTGACGATGATGGTGATGATGATGATAATGATGATGGTTATGAAGCTGGGGTGATGATGATGATGATGATAGTAATGAAGCTGATGATGATGATGATGATGATAGTGATGAAGATTATCAATGATGATGGTGACGATAATGATGATGGTGATGGTGATGATGTGGTAATGACGCTGATGGTGATGATGATGATGAAGATTATCAATAATGATGATGATGATCAATGATGATGGTGATGATGATGACAGTCGTGATAATGACAGTCATGATGATGATGATTTTAAGAGCATGGTGATCATCACCAATAAAGCACCTACCGATAATTTCGACCAAATTATCATTCAACTCAGCTTGACCTTGTGATAAGACATGATGATCCACCAAAGTAACAGCCAACTTTCCTTGCTCTTTCAAACCCAACAAGTCAATCTCGTCAACGAATACTAAATGTCTACAATCAATACCAAACTTCTCCATGGTAAATGTTATCTCCGTGCGCAAACGGTATTCTTTTCTGGGTATATTTAAAACTGGGACAATGATTTCTGCGACGTGCTCTGGACTACCTTCCATTGATGTTAACTAGAAATAAAAAAAAATAACAATAGACTGTTTGCAACATGGTGCTATTTCACTACCACTAAAAAAATGCTTCAAAAAAACCTTTCTTGTTTTTACAAGGGTAACACTTAGCAGCCAGTGGCTAGTAAAACTGTGGCCTTTGTTCCCTGATCAAATTGGAATTTAGACGTTGATTTTGCGGAGGGAGGAAAACTGTAGGACTCGGAGAAAAACGCTAGAAGCACAGGAAAGAACCAACAAAGGACTCTACTCACATACGACACCAAGTCCAGTGGGAATCAAACGTGGGTCGCATTGATGAGAGGTTAGCGATCTCACCACTACGCCACCTATGCTTCCTGTTAACTTTAAAAGTTATCTTATTTGAAACTTCAAAGTTTTCAAATTTGCATTCCTTAGTGTCAGTGAGAGAAGTTCTGCTGATTGTTACTAAATAATGTGTACAAGGGATTCTTGTAGTGGTAGGTAGGGCTCTTTCCATTAGGCCAAACATAAAAATAAGTGTGTTTCCTTTTGCATGAGAAAAATAATTGGGGTCAGGGGTTGGATTTTTTTTTTTAACTGATACAACAGTGGAAATGAGCTTACTGGCAACCCTGTGGTGCAATTGGGAATCAAAAAAATATTAGAGTCGGCAAAAATTGGCAAGAAAATTAGGGTGGGTCGCGCAACAGGAAACACACTTATTTTTTTGTTTGGCCTAGGGTTCAACTGATCAGTCCAGCAGCCAGTTCTCAATTGTTATGCATCAGGGCCCGGTTGTACGAAGCCTGGATAGCACTATCCCACTGATAAATCTTATCCAGTGGATAAATCTATTGCATAACAGCATCAACTTATCCACTGGATAAGGATTTATCCACCGGATAGCGCTATCCAGGCTTCATACAACTTGGCCTTGTTCTACAGAGCTTGACCAAGTTCTGAAAAACTGATAACAACTAATATGTATTTGAGAACTGGCTGCTCAGTCCATTTGATTGACTTAATGGCAAGGGTCCGTAGTAAATGATGCAAATTTTTCATGGGACAGCCATGCAATGGAGAATTTGAAAAACAAGTCAATGATAGTCCTCTTTAGCTTGAGCCTGGGGGGGGGGGGGGGGGGGTACTCCCCTATATTCGCTATACGGGGGTATGGTTTTCAGCGATTCTACTCTGGAACAGGGTATATAAAACCGTGCTCGCTCTGGGACAGGGTATATGAAATCACGCTCTCTCCTCTCTGGAACAGGGTATCCATTTTCGCAATACTGGAACACGGTATGATTTTCAGTGATCTTGCTCTGGAACAGGGTATGAATTTCAGGGATCTTGCTCTAGAACAGGGTATCTATTTTCGTACTACTGGAAAAGGTTATAGTTTTCAGCGATCTTGCTCTGCAACAGGGTATGAATTTCAGCGATTTTACTCTGGAACAGGGTCAGGGTTCAGTGGACTCAGCGGCACATCCCTACCCTAAACGGGTAAGAGTACCCCCCTCCCCCCCCCGGGAGCTTGAGTAGGTCTAGAATTTCCTAGAATATTATTTCTTTGTTTAACAATGCACATAAGAATGCAAATGAATATGAATACGAATAAAACAGAGAATTTTGTTCTCTAGGAAATGACCTATGGTCTTGGATGGGAAAACATTTTGCTTATTAGAGCAGAAGAGCAAACACAGTATAAGAACTTTCCAAACCTACCGTAAAGAGATTATATGCATAGACTATGGCAGACACAGCTGAGTCTAAATCACAAGCTTCGTTCCCAAGAACTACATGAACTGATGAATACTGACTAGACTCCAGCAGACACTAGAAGAAAAGAAAATAAACTTCGTAGAAGATGTTATTTACACTCCCATGAGAAAAGCAAAAGACAAAGGCGATGGCTGCCATGTTGGTTGACATAAAAAAAGAAACCAAGATTGAATATTTTGTTCAAATCCTCCAACATGGCCGCTTTGATGGACTCACATATGTATCAGGACAAAGGACATGGCTGCCATGTTGGTTGACATGACAAAAGAAATGGCATCCAAAAAGGCAGCTATGACCTTACGTGTAGCAGGAAAAAAGACATTGCTGCCATGTTGGTTCACATGACAATAGAAACCAAGACCTTATCTTTTGTTCATTCAACATGGCAGCTATGACGTCGAATGTCCCCAAAAATATGACACCAGATTGAGCTAAACCAATGTTGGTATGCAAATTTTGTCATACAAGTTCAAAACTCAGAAATTAATTTAGAGGATATGTTTCCCGTTTTCTAGAGAAGAAAACTTCTATTGTTTTCATGTCTAGATTGGTAGAACTTAAAAGTAATTACCTCCTAAGCTAGGATTAGGCTGTGAATTATTTACGCGCGCCGACAAGGCACACACAGACAGACAGACCAACGAGATATTGAAAGAGAACTAAACCAATAGATTAAACTCTCAAACTTACCTTTGATTTTAATAGGAAATTACTTATGGGGTTATTCATCGTTTTTTACAGATATCTTTGTAGGAATAAGAATTTTTCCTGAAGTTTTAACCCCCAGATAAATTTATCGCCAAACGTGCACTACATATGAAATATTGACTAGGCTTTCCTAGCATAGCACACAGGAATCCCAAAAAAATAATCTTAAGCAAAGTTTCAAATACAAGAAAAATCTTGACAATTTCGTTCATTTTATTATTTTTTCCTTGTCATGTTTTTGTTTAGAAATAAAATATTAAACGAAAGATGTATGATTGGTTTAGGATTTTCTGAAGGTCAATCAAGGTCACAGGTCAAGGTCACCAACCCTCTTTTTTTCTCTAACATCAAGTCTTATATATCTGATGTTTTGTACCATTAAGCTATTAGAATATAACTTCTTTCTAGTGAGGTGCTAATCAAATATAATAATGATAATAATGATGATGATGATGGTGATGATGGTAATGAAGCTGATGGTGATGATGATGATGACGATGGTGATGAAGATTATCAATGATGATGATGATGATGATGATGATGTGGTAATGACGCTGATGGTTATGATCATAATCATGATCATGAAGATTATCAATAATGAATAACTACTTCCTTTTCTAGTGAGGTGCTAATCAAATATAATGATGATGATGATGATGGTGATGATAATGATAATAATGAAAATAATAATATTCATACCATGAGACTGGTCATCATTTAGGGTGGAGGGGGAGGGAGGGTTGAAATATATTAGAATCCCACTCTAATCAGTTGCAGATCCAGGAATTATAGAAAGGGTGGGTCAGAACAAAAGGGTGGGCCAGAAAACTTTGTCCTGAGAAAAACCTTCAAGACCCTATGCAAATACAATTACATTTAAAGAAAATGCATCACTATAAAGGTGGGCATGGGCCTGTGTATGGGCCCACCCCTAAATCTGCCCCTGCTTATTCACATGTAGTCACCTGTTTACAGCCCCTCACTATGCATGTAGTAATAAGATCAGTTACAAAATTTGTCATTTATTTTTGCTACATCTTTGTATTACACAATTATTATTATGTAGCTCCATCGGACATGCCTTTTGCCATACAGAAATAAAAAGCTGACTAAATGTCAAAATTCAATTTCAAAACTTAAACTAAATGCCAGTACTAAAAAAATTCAGCAATATTGATTTTTAAAATTTTAATCTGGTGTTCTGGTTTATAATCATATTCATGCATCCACGTTAAAATTGTGAATTCGTTAATATTATTGTTAAAAATTAGCAAGCACAATGGCTTTTCCATTAAAACTCCATGCCCTTGAGTACCATGACTTTCTCCAATTATATAACTCTATTAATAAAACTCACACTTAAACATTTTTGGTTCTAATTTTGGTTCTTACTTTATGTAGAGGACACAGTCTAGCCACAACGAAAGCCACAACGAAAGCCACAACAAAAGACTCCAAGTATACTGAAGAATGAAGCTAACAAAGAATACAATAGGTTTCTATTGAATTACGTACAGTGTCCTATATTGTGCCCTCTACACGAAGATGTACCTCTAATTTCTGGTTTGAAATGGGAAAATATTGTGCCCAAAGTAAAAAGTCTAAGTTATAAGCTAAAGAAATAACCAATTCATCTACAGCTCTAGGTATTAAGACTAAAACAATTCTAAATCTGTAGCAATAAGGTATATTAATTGTTCATAAAAGTGTCCACATTTATAAAAGGCAGACTTGTCTATTTTAGTTGTGGAACTCAAACTACATGGCAATATAATTTTTATGAATTCACTTGAGTGAACCATGAATTAATTGTTTCGAGAGGCTGAGCTTGATAAAATACAGTAAATGTATGAACACATCAAGTCTATCCTCAACTTGGAACCATTGATTCCTGGTCACTGAAGTGAATTCAGGAAAGGTGTATTGCTGCAATTAGAGACTGAGCTTGATAAAATACAGTAAATGTATGAACACATCAAGTCTATCCTCAACTTGGAATCATTGATTCCTGGTCACTGAAGTAAATTCAGGAAAGGTCTAAATTGCTCCATTCCTATAGCAGCAAAAATGTGCTGTGGAAGGTTGCAATTCTCTTTTATCTACATTTATCTTCACAAAGCATCTCAGCCAATGGTGAATAAGCTACAGATCTCTTGGAGGTCATTTAAACTAAAGTACTGTACTGTAATTGTTTATCACTTATTGTCCCTCAAGTGGGATTTCTTGTAAACATCTTTTTACTTGAATAAAGTAACACATTAGAGTCTGTGCATATATGCAGCACACTACTGCAGTGAAATGTTGCTTCCATGTTCTAGTTCAACAGAACTTCATCAAGAAACCAATGTTGTGTAATAACTCTATCAGCACTGTTGCTATGTCAATCATTACTGGATGAGAACATGTGAAAATCATGTGAAATACCTGTAGATAAGAATTTATGTGAATTTTTGAAATTTCACAGCATTTTCACAGGTCATTTTCATGTTTTGAGCCAGTAGCGAACGTTCATCTAGCCAGTGCACTCATGCATCAGGTTATATGTTCAGCTGCATGTGCTACACAGGCTACTCATGATCGGTTTCAACTCCAAAATTGGCAATAAATGTTGCAATAGCATTTTGTAAGAACTATCAAATGAGTAAAGTGCCATACTTCACAGCCAGTTGTTCATCATTCCTAACAGTTGTTTATCACAGTGTTTGCTTCCTATATTGGTGCAAGAATACATGTGAAATATCCATTCAAAAGTTCATGGATTTTTTCCTTTATTCTTTCCAAAGTTTATTTGGTTCTATATAAGACAAATACAAGTCTTCCCCACAAGGATTTGGTCTTGAACTTTATCACTAGATGTTGATTTTTCTGCTTGAATTGCAATGGCAGAGCACAAGAATGCAGCTATGGTTCCTCCTAATGCTGCGTAAAAAGCCCAGCCAAGAGAACATTCGTTAATTGCAAATGCACCGCTTGTCTGGAAACTTTTAGCACAAAGACGCTCAACTCGTTCATTGCCCCAACCAGCTGGGTACAAAACCAGGCCAACAATCAGAAAAAGACCTAGAAAGAGAAAAGATAATATTAATCCTTGTGCATCATCATAATCAACGGTATCATCATGAGCATCTTCCTCATCCTATATCCTCATCTAATCCCCATTCTTATCATCATCATCATTAAACCCCATCATCACCATCATCATCACCATCAATATCATCATCACCCCCATCACCACCACCATCACTATCACCATCATCATTATCATCGCCACCATCATCATCACCATCATCACCATCATCATCATTATCATCATCATCACCAGCATCACCATCATCACCCCCATCACCACCACCATCACTATCACCATCATCATTATCATCGCCACCATCATCATCACCATCATCATCATTATCATCATCATCAACACCATCACCACCATAATTGTTACGGTAACCAGTCGTTTCTCACAATTGCCTTTTCGCACGAACCTGTTCGAACAACTATGACCTTGTTACCATCACCATCATCATCACAATCGCTATCATCATCATCACAATCATCATCCCCATCACCACCACCATCACTATCACCACCACCATCATCATCGCCACCATCATTATCGCCACCATCATAATCACCATCATTATCAGCATCACCACCAGAGTCATCGTCATCATCATTTTCAAGATCATTATTTACCATCATCATCACCATCATCATCCCCATCATCATCCCCATCATCCCCATCATCACCGTCATCATCCTCATCATCAACATCATCATTGCTCTCACTGTTGGAATCATCATGTCCTACTCACCTCCAATAGCTTGTATTAATCCTCCTATTGTGAATATTGATTTACGACCAATGCTCTGAACACAAAATCCAATAAATGCCATAAATACCACGACGCTTAAAATAGCTGTGCCGATGACCAGGAAAATTATACATGCCTTCCACTCGCCGCAGGCAATATCATCAAAACTGTCTCCATAATACATGCATCGCAATTCCCTTTTCCCGTTAACGTATGTTGCAATATTAATACACCAGTTAATTATGCCCAGCGAAGGGATTTTCATTCCATCTGATATTTGCGTTTGATTGGTTGCTTGCCTTTCCAATTCTATTGATCCTTTAAGCCATTCGGGTGTCAGTATCCCGGCAACAGTTGCTAGGGGTGAGGATACCGAAAGCAGAAACCAAAGAATATTCCAAGACGTTACAATCACATAATGGTCATCCATTGCCATATTTCTGATTTCTTTCTTCAAAACAGATTTTTGTCTTGGTTTCAACCTCCTTCTAGACTGTTATACACTTCTTTTAGGACTTCTGCCTTGTTTTGAGTTTTCAATTTATATCTCTGTTCAAAATATGAAAAAGAGAGAATGATGAGAGAGGTTTGTTACAGCTTCTAATAAATATGTAATTAAATAAGTAAGTATTTTAGTGTTGATACAAAAGCAAGGACTGACTGACACTCCCTGTTTAAACCCGTTTTGCAATACACAGAATCAAAATATAGCAGCCAAGTTGAAAAACTATCGTTCTAGAATGACTTGTGTTTATGTGGGAAAATAAACGAATTTTCACATGTATGAGAAGCTAGTCAGTCCACAACAATATTTATTCAAATTGCTCGCCATATTTCTATTGGGCGTACATATCCTATACAAGAACTGGAAAACCTTTGCTTATAAGGCATGCACTTGCAAACACTCTGAACGTTAGAAGAAATTTTGTACAAGCTTAGAATTTTGAAAGGTAAAAAAGGTGCATTGAGCTTATACTATACACAACAAAGTAAAATAAAGTAGGTCTTCTCATAGTTTATAACAATATAAAAGTGCAGCTGCAAAATTTCTGAAACTTTCTTGAACAAATCTTAATATTTGTTACTACTATCAGGAGGAATGAGGGAAGAAAAAAGAGAAAAGAGGTCTTCAAAGTATTGATCATTACCTCAATATTGTCTTCATCCTAGATTCATCAACTTCGAAATACTATATGTACTTGGAAATGTAAAAGCTCTAGTGCACTATCTTAAAACCAGACATTCTAGAGGTAGAGATAAGATATAGGTGCCATATGCATAATTGATACCCAAAATGAGCTGATATGTATCCACAAGATAGCATTAATGTTTCCTGTGCCCGAAAGCTATTCAATAAAGTGACTGTTAATTCAACAATTATCACCTTTTACTTAACCACAAAAACTGCTACTATTTACTAATTGAACAAAAAACCTCTTTACTAAAGAAAAGAGTTGCACAAATTATGCACTACAGAATTACTATATAGCAAAACATGAATGAATATTATAAGAATGATTAAAATTTGGAATGGATGTACAAAAAATAACCATAACATAAACAAAAATATCATCCCCGATATTGTTTTTGAGTTGTCTATCAATAGGGCTTCCTGACAAAAAAAAACAGGGATGACATCCCATAATTTTTGATATATTTTTGATATACTTGTACTAGTATATATGTAAGAAAGGGTCATTTATTTTTTTAAATAGAAAAAACTTTGTATTGGAAAGATTAAAGACCATGAAAGTTGAACACAACTTATCCTGACCACCATGAGTGATGACAACATGTCAGCAAAATCTTGCAGACTTTGATACACATGTATCTAAAGTAATATGGAACTCGATCTTTCAGACTTGTAGGAAATGGAATTTCACAGTAACTTAGATCACGACAACTGGCATTATATTAATGGTTTATGAAAAGATAAGTGCATGATTAAAATTTAAAAAGAAGACTTATAATTGTGTGAAACAGCCAATATTGAGTCAAGAGAGTCATTACTTTATCATTATTTTATTTTCAACGAAATTTTATCTTTAAGAAAATTTTTTGTACAGTAAAAACACTTTAACACTTCAAGTTTCTTTCAGGTTATAATTTCCAGAACTTTCTACTATTTCAAACCCTCTCAAATAAAACATGAGTTAAATACACCAAGTGATGAAAATAAATCTTATTTCCAATAGTTTGGCTCAAGAGATGATTACAGTATGCATTTTTTGAAGACTGACAAAAAAATTTGAATGTTCACAGTGTGATGGTGCTCTTATCTTCTCTATGGTATTTTATTTGAAATCTGGTGACAATAAAATATATATTTCAGTGCAGAAGAGTGGGGTAACAGGTTGACACAATTCAAGAAAAAGATGTAAATTACGGTGAGGGGTGGGGTAGGGGAAGGGAAAAAACAAAAAAAAGATTTCCATCCAGGGATACATAAATAAGAATATTACTAGATTAGTTTTTGAGCTTTCCTAGGATAGCAAAACCTGGTGCATTGTGGTCTAGCTTGGGTACAATTCCCTGTAGTTCACCATGCCTCATATAATGTTATATAAAGCTACATCTGGGATAGAAAATTGGGTGCATTTTGGTCTAACTTGGTTTATTCAAAATTACCCAATTACCTTTCATAAAGTAACTGCTATAACTCTCGCATTCTGATTGGTTACAAGCATGTGCCTTATGAGAGCAAACAGCATGTGCGCTCACTTTCTATTTCATCATAAGAGTTCAAAATAATGACTACACTAATTTGTATGTTATAAAGGAAATATAAAACTATGGGCCTTGCTTCTCCTTACTCTAGTGTTCTGTCAAACCCTGAGTGCTTTATAAAGTCCTGCACACAGCATGCGTGCACATTTTCTATTTCTTCAAGATAGGATTATTAAATAAGACTTTGTCATATTTTATAGAAGTATTTTTTTCTTGCATTTGGTACTTAAATCCCTCATATTTTAAAGAAATTAAATGTCTGTTGAAACAGCAAGTAGATTTAAAGATTCATTCCACAGTTTGAAATTCATAATATTGACAGTAAAAAATCTAAACAAAGTGAAACCTTAGAATCAACTTCCTGATGGAATTTTGGTTGAGTTTATGTAATTGAATTTAAATAATTGTGGTAAGTAAGAGTTGGTTCTCTGGAAATAATTCTTAAAATAGAAGCTAAAAATAGGCATTAATTTAGGTGTTATAGTAAAATGCACCATTATTTAGAAAAGTAATGAAAAATTCACAGTGAAATCGTTTTGAAACTAAAGCATTGTTTTATGTTTCTGTAAATTTGGGTTTTATATAAAAAATGTGAAACAAAGAAAAATTCCTGAAATAAATAAAGTAAATGAAATAGCAAACAGATCAGTACAAAAAGAAAAAAGTTAGGAATTTGCATTTAGATAAATAAAATATGAAGATAACCTCATTATTACTTACAAAATTCCGCAAAAGTTTGTACAGAAACCAAGAAGATCAGAGGTGAATGACTGAAGCAATTTTATACAGTAACGTGGAAATTAAGAAATGAAGAGACGAATGTAAAGAATAGAAAAAAGAATGTATGTTGAGAAAACTCCGAAATTTGTAATATTAAGGTCATGAGGAGACTTTAAATCAAATTTATGAAGCATTTATTTAAGGGTTTTGCGGTTTTGAAAATGTGACAATAGTGAAACAGCTACTGTAAGAACATAAGCAATAATTATTAAGAATTATGTTGTTTGAAACAATGGTTCTTTGAATTTATATAGTCTTCCATATGGACTTGATTTAAATAAATTGTACTTTCCATACCTGTTGATAAGTCTTAAGTGGGATGAATATTCTCAAAGATTAAATTCAAGAACTTAATTCAAACAAAATTCACAAAAATTTTAAGGTCGAAATTCACAACCAATTTCGATACGAAGCTTCAAAATTATATAATAACTCGAAGTTTATACCGTATTCTTTGAACTATTTGTTTATCAGAAATTCAAATCTACTTATGTGATGTGATGAATATTTTGTTTAGAAAGAAGAAATTAAAGCTGTCGACAGGGGAACTCAGTCATGAGACAAATAAAAAGTTAGATAATCTGTTAAAATAATTTCCCGCGATTAAAGTGTGCGATGAAATGAAATTTATTAACACAGAACAAAAAATCATCAAAATTAAGCTTAATTTTGAGCGTTAAGATTGATTAATTCTTAAGGAATCTAGCCAAGCCCTATTGTAATAATATCTAAGTCAACAGCTCTGATAACATCTGTTTTTTCTAGAAAGAAAAAATGATACGAAAACTAAATTCTCGAAAGGTCGGGCGAAGATTTCGAGACAACAACATAACTTGCTTTGCACCAGTTAAAAAAATATTTTTCCAACGTCTAAGGAAGAAAAATCTGCCCTAAATAATTATCGATATAAACACTGAAGGAAAATCACTTAGTTGAACTAGATAACAGGTTTTGTTTAATAGCTCACGAGAGCGGAATTTATAAACTTGTGAAAATGTGCTCCTTGCTCTTTGTTTATTATTCTGTTCTCGCCTTGAGCTTGTTTACAGCTTTATTGCTGAAAAACTGCCTCAAAATATGGCATTTTTTATACGATTTAAACGAAATTCAGACCTTTATCTAGCAAATAGGATCTTATGATAAAAACGTTATTCAAGAATTCCCCAACAATATGAAATATTTTCAAAGAGTTTGTAAAAATCGGCTTACCTTTTGAAAAGTCACACAACTCTGTTCAAACAGAGGAGAAGCACTTTGATCAAAGATTAACACGATATTTTGTCTTAAATTAATGAATAATGCTGAATGAATGGTTTCTCTCGATCGTACGTGAAAGAATTACTATAAATCAACCAGGGAAGTTAGTATTAACGAAACCCTTCAATCCACTCCAAGCTGCTCAAGTCACTATAGAAATCGCCGGAAGGCGACAACGTTTATTGATGGGAGCTCGGAAAGAAGGTTTCTTATTACGGAGTCAGTATTTGATATGCTTGGAAGATTTCTGTCAACACTTGACCGCCCACTTTGAGTCAGTCATATATCCCGCTGATTTTCAACTTCAAACACATGTATGCATAGATATTTTGGCAGATGTATTTTTTCGATTCTATTTCATTTGTATTTCCCCGTTGCTTCTATATTTTTAATTTTTGGCTTTGGTTTTATACTTTTTCCTCGGTCTTTTTTCACTTTCTTATTTGTTTTGTTGGACTAGTGTGGTGAGGTTGTGATTTCGTCAGGGTGGAGAGTGAGGGAGGGAGACACGTGAGAAAGGGGGACAGGCAGACAGGGAGGGAGGAGGGGGGAGGAAGGAGGGAGGGAGGGAGGAGGGAAGGGAGAGCGAAAAGGGGAGCGGGGCTGAGGGAGGGAGGGGGGAGGGAGGAGGGGGGAGTGAGGGCTGCGGTGGGGGTGCCACCCGTGGTGCTTCCCGGGGTCTTTCGTTCTTTTATCTTTCTTTCTTTCTTTCTTTCTTTCTTTCTTTCTTTCTTTCTTTCTTTCTTTCTTTTCTTTCTTTCTTTCTTTCTTTCTTTCTTTCTTTCTTTAATAATAATTCCTATCACTTTTTAATACTGTATAATGAGCATTCACCACAAAATGATAACTGTGGTTTTATCACGTCGAAAGCGACGACAGAACCCCCAACATTAGAACCACTTCAAAAACAGCTTTCAATGAAAATTCCATCCAAATTACATCACCAACATGATTTAAAACCAAGAAAAATTATTAATTACCTACTTCAAAGCATAATTTCAGAGAAGTTAGTTAATGAAGCTCTAATTAGCTACACTTCAAAGTCAAAAGACCCTATCTTTTTTGCTTGACGTGTTTCCGGAAGGCGTGTGGAAATAGCTTCACGCGTTTTGTGTTTAAAAAACTGTCTTCAAAAACACGAATTAGCGATCGAATTTGTGGACCTTTTTCTCTTTGCCAAGAAAAAAATCACCCTTTATAGTGCATCCGTCAACGCGTTGGCGGAGAAACAATATTTTTTCGGAGGAAGGTTAGACTTTCAACATTTATACAAGAGGCATATGTTGTAAACTGTGTGGTGTTTTTATCTGGGGTTATATATCGGTCTCTTTTAACTGTTCGGCTGTTCAAGTGGAGGTTCGCTATTCTTCGAGTCGGGAGCCGAGTCTGGAGCCGAGTTGGGAGCCGAGTTAGGAGTCGAGTTAGGAGTCGAGTTAGGAGTCGATAGGAGCCGAGTTATTTAACTGCTGATCAGTGTACCGCAGGCTCGAAGTTTCAAAATGGAGGACAGCGACTGTGTGAGGTAAGAAAATAAATTATTCAGGAATCTGCTTTTATCATGCAAAATACTTGCCATCGTGAATATATTAAGTTTACAAATAAGTCCCAAGACTGTATAGGTTGTAAGTGCTCATTTCTTTTTCGTGAAAAAGATGTTCGGGTGTAAGAGAATCGTAAGCGGAAAGCTTCGAAATCTCACGGCATGGACGGCACGTATGTTTCAACGATAAAACGTTTATAAAAAACAATATTGAAATGTATTATATTCTTTTTTTTTAGCAAAGAAGAATGCATAATTATCGAAGGTATTTTAAACCTATTTTATGTGGTGTATTTGCTGATTTTTTACCTTCTTTTTACTGATTATGTTTGTCATGTGCGTCCACGTTGTCATCTCGAAACTGTCATTCCATTTAGATTCTCCAGTGAAAACGCCTATAGCTGCACAGTGCATCACAATATCAGGCAAGAATAAATCATAACTTCTCTTGCTACTTCTGAAAACTTTCTTATTCGATTTTGCTATTTATAATTCTGTCATTCCATTTTATAGATTCTCCAGTGAAAACGCCTATATCTACACGGTACATCACAACATCAGGCAAGTATAAATAACTTCTCTTACTTTCTTATTTGATTTTGCTGTTGATTGTAGGTTCTTAATGTGTTATAATATGAGGTATAGTGTTTTGTTTATATCGTTTCGTGCATGTTTTTGCTTGTCCTTTGTTTTTTTCTTTTCCTTTTTTATATTCATGATAATAATAGTACTCCCAGCACAAATATTAATAGAGTCATATTAATATATTTAATAATTGGTTTGTGAATTTGTGCCCTAGACTCTCCAATCAAAGATTATCCACAAAGGTAAGAAAAACACACTTTATTGTTGTTGTTGGTTGTCTCAGTGCAAAATTTAAACCTCAAACAAAATCCTATTATACAAGGCAATACTACATATGACTAATGATTATAGAAAATGATGTACTTTATAGGTTGTTTATAGCATTATTATATAAACATTATTCGATTGATGCCTTTCATGACTCACTTCTTTCTGAACTTCTCTTTGTGGATTAAATGTTTCATTGAGATAGAGTGCTTGCAATAAACTTGTCAAGGCTACTTTAGTAGCAATTAGCACATAGTTAGCTGTGCTAAATGCTTTTGTTTTGACTATTGGTTTCAAAGATTTAGTTTGTGCACTCTATTTGATATAATTAATATTTAGATCTATTAACTATAACTTCCATTTGATGAAATGGTTCCATTGGCTTGATGATTGCAGATTTAAAGAGGATGAAAAGCCAAAGCAAGTTTTAGGTATGTAATATTTTAGATTGCATATAAGGTCTTCCAATAATTGATATTTATATATTATTGATATATTTATTTATATAATTATAGCAGTGTTAGAAGGATTAGCAGAATCAAAGTATATTGGCATGCCTCAATCTGATTCAGAGGACAATATAGGTAAGCTACTGATTGCTTTGTTTTTAAGTTGATGTTTAACAATACATATATTAAATCCACTGTATAATGGTACATAATTATATAGCATAATGCTTACAATGAAAGTGTTCTTGTTGTCAAAAACCAAAAATTGATATTTACATTATTTAGCAGATTTAGAAGAATTATCAGAATCAAAGTATATGGAGTTGTCTCAATCTGATTCAGAGGATGATAAAGGTTAGTAATAAAAATAATATTATTATCAATAATAAAAATAAATACAAATAATATATTTTAGAGTTCACATAATGCTTACAATGCTTATTGTCAAAACAAAACCATTAATTTATGTTTACATTATTTAGCAGATTTAGAAGAATTATCAGAATCAAAGTATATGGAGTTGTCTCAATCTGATTCAGAGGATGATATAAGTAAGCTTAGCTATTGAATGTTATCTTGACAGCTGTAAAGATGTTACATTAAAATCCATTACATGTATATAAATAGTTATAATGTCAATCCATGCAAATGTGATGAAAATTGTTAATGTGAAAATTACTATTTTCTCAAGGTGATCCCAAACAGTGTCCTGATTGTAAAACTGTCTTCTCAAAAATAAGCAACAGAAACAGGCATGTAAAAAGAAAACTGTGCAAATTTAAACAAAAAAGGTATGTATATGCTTATATTAAATACCAGGGATGCTCGTCGAAAATTTTCAAAAAGACCCCTAAAATATACCGAAAGTTTCGATCTACCAGATCAAATAATTTTACTTATAAAAGCCCCCAGGTTAAGAAATATGGATGCGCTCTTTCTCTTATTTTCTGGCACCCTATGAGATACCAGAAAATGCTGATCTTCAAAAATTCCCTAAAAGACCCTAAAAGATACCAAATCACAAATTTTTACCCCTAAGAGATATGACAAGCATCCCTCGTAGTTTTGTACAGGATTCCACCCCCGCCCCCCCCCCTCCCCTCTTCCCCCCATCCCCGGGCGTGCTGGTCACTGCCATTTACTTGCAGCTGTAACAAAACTTATAAACTTTGCTAATATTACTAATATTACATGGTAAACATAGTTTACAATATACTTGTATAATGAAGCTATTAATAATATGTATTTAGGATGTCAACAGTGAAATCAACTAAACGAAATACTGGCGAAAGCACTTCAACTAAGGATATGTAAGTATCAATTGCATCTTACATAAATATTACATTATGTACTCTATCATGTAGCTTTTTTTTTTAACTTTACAATCACTTTCACATGATACTTCAATGTGATTGGACCATTATCTATTTTGACTTGTACATTTCTGGAACTGATTCTTTGACAGACGTGCATACACAGTAGTGCCAATTGGAAAATTACTGTAGTAGGAGTGAAAAGACTGTTTTTAATTTAACCACAGGAAAGTCTATACAACTGGTATCAATAAAAAGCTAGTGTAATAATAATTTATATTTACATTACAGGACACGAAAAAAGTTGACCCCAGAAATTTGGGCAGGTTGTGATATGCAGGAAGTTACTACATTGCCACATGACATTGATGGGACTTGTTGCTATAAACTCCAGTACGACAAAAATGCCATGATGAAAAGCACAGTTGATGGCAGACCCTGGTGTTCTTGGATAACATCTAACAGATCCAACTTTCAAGGAGTACGTCGTATAGCATCATGCAGCGGAACATATGAATGTGTCAACGAGAAATGCCCATACAAGCACTCATTTACAAAGAACAACAAAGTTAACTTTGAAAGACAAGGAGAAAATGTGAATTGTGCATGTTGTGGGTATGTAGCCAATAGAATTCCGTGTCTTGCCAAGAAGGTTTGGGAGTTTAATGATGCCTTTGTCAATGTATACCATTATGGAAACCATACATGTATCGCAAAGAAGATAACCCCATCAATCAGGAAAGAAGCTGCAGAGTTCTTCAAAGCAAATAATTCAGCTAAACCATGTCAGTTTCCTTATGAAAGTCTACGTAAAATGCTAAAAGAGGGCAAGTCTGTTACTGAAGTGTATGACAATGCATCAAAGATGGCAAAGCTCAAAGATATCCAAAATGTAAAGCAGCAAGTTATGAAGGAAATTAATCCAGCTGGTCATTCATTTGAGGCACTAGCAAAAATCAAATCAGAAAGTGACAAACATGATAAATATTTATTGTGGGCTGTCCAAGATGGCCGATTGAGCAAAAACAAATTGACGTATGTGTTTCGCACTAGCAAGGAGCGTATTGAAGTTGCTGCATTAATGCAACGAGATGGTATGCATCCCCTTGCTAAGGAGTTTTGCTATTTGGATGCAGAGCATGATAAAGTGTTAGGAATGAAAACCATCAATCTAAGTGTGCAACATCCTACACTTAAAGAGATGGTAACTCTTGCAAGTATGGATTGCGACACAGAAAGTAAAGAAACCCTTTGTGAATTTTGGAGTCACCTGAATAGTGTAAGTTTTTTAACACAAACTGCATATTGTTCAGCGCAATCTACCATTTTCTTCAAACTTATACAACCTGCCCAAACATTCCTGCATAATTTGAGTTTTTATAGTGACACTAATTTGGACCCCTTCACGAAAGGCCACACATTATCTTCTAACCCTTTAAAGTACTATGACCCTTAATCATTCTGTTTATATCTGGAATTAATTGTCGGGGTATAAAGGTCATGCATGTGACCAAATTGGGAAATCCTGCTTGGACTGGTAGCTTATGCATTGTTGATGAGTTTAATAATGTAGAATAATTTTTGTGAAATGATTGTTTATTAAGGGATTTTGTTTTCTTTGTTTTAGGCCTTAACAGAATTCACTGGCAATGCTCAGTATATTTTCGATCCGCATGGAATTGTCAGCGATGAGCATGGTGGAAATCGTGCAAGTATTCAGATAATGCTCAAGGAAGAATTGCTTGAGAGGTCAAAGTCTTGTGAGGTTCACTTTTATGATTGTGCTCACAAGGTTTCTAAGGGTACTTGGAGTCCACGATCAAAAGCGGAATTTCTGGAAATGGTTCATGCTATTTACTGTGCAGAAACACCAACTGCATATGAAGTGAAGCGCCGCACTCTGATGGACTGGGCCAAGGAAAAAGATAAGAGAAAGCATGTTAAGAATTGGTTTAACAACTTCTGGCATGCAAGAAGGTACATAGACTTTTATTGATGTCTCTGTAATGTGCTTTTTTTAATTGAGATGTCCACCTTGAGCATAGCTAAGCTTAGCGAGTAATGATCTGAAAAAGTCATCAAACTGCACACATTTTTTGTGGATATACACATGTTTTGATATATGTTAAATACTTTGGTAATATTTCTATTGCAGATTCCATGTGTTCAGAGCATTTAAAGGACCAGATGCACCAAATACCAACATGGCAGAAGTGGGCCATTCACGCAATGCAGTGCGTGGAGCCAAGAGGGATTCGCTGTCAAGAGTAGCAGAGGATCACATTGTTGAGAGTGCCCTTTTGAAGGCAAAGTTAAAAAGGTATGGACATAAATAAAGTGTGGTTGAGTGATATAAGCACTAGTGACTATAGTGTGCCAAACTCACTGATCATGAGTTTCCATGAGTTTTATTTACTGTTTTATAAGTGCATGAACCAGTGGACATATTAGTATCACTTGGGGGAATGGGGGACAAAAGCTATCATATATCAAATTAAAGCTTATCATAAAAAGATTCCAAAATGTATGATAGTATGGTGGGCGTGGCAGATGAGGGCTGTTGAGCTTATTATATGTGATATTATAACTGTCAAAACAAATCAATGATAAAATTTTGGTTCTTTGGTTTATACTGAAAAATACCAAAATCTAATTTTTATGAAATTGAGCTTCGTAACATTGAAGGTTTTGTAAAACATTGTACATTACTTGTTTTAAGATCCCAACTCACCTCAATGCAGTTGAAGTAAGTAAATAATGTTGTGCTTTTGTTTTTGTTTGAAAGGTTTGAGGAAGGGTCCTACTCTGGGGGTAATTGCCATAACCAAAGGCAAAAAGACATGGCCACATTGAGAAGGCAATTGGATAGAGCAAGCCAGTTCGCCAAGGATCTCGGCAGTAACAATTTGAATACAGAAGCATACAAAGCAGGGACACACATTGAAGAAAGGTCATCCCATAGAGTCAAACAAAGGGCTGTTAGTATGCAAAGCATTGTTGACGATCTGAGTGGCTCTGATGATGACAATGATGATGGGGGTGGACAGACACCCCATATTCGCAGCACCCACCGAAAAAGGAAGACGCGTAGTAAAGCATTTCATGAATCGCTTAAGAAGGCAAAATATGCCAATATCATGTTAAAGAATGTTCACCACATTAGTGATTACCATAAAGTGTTCGAGGTTGAGCAAAGTCACAAGACCAGACTTGTCCACATCGGAGAAACTGTTGAGTGTGATTGCTCTTTTGCCGCAGGAGGGGACATCTGCCACCATGTGGTGTGGGTGATGCTGAAAGTACTGAATGTACAAGAGCAGGACACGACTCTACATCAAAAGGTGCATACAAAGGCAAGTCTTAAACAATTGTTGCACCACATGTGCAGCAACCAAAATCCTACCACCACCCACAGTCCCAGTACCTCTGATGGACTCAGCTCCTCCAACCATGACGTCAACATGGTCACACAAACTCTTGGTCCCAGTACCTCTAATGGACTCAGCTCCTCCAACCATGGCATCAACATGGTCTCACGAACTCTTGGTCCCAGTACCTCTAATGGACTCAGTTCCTCCAACCATGGCATCAACATGGTCTCACAAACTCTTGGTCCCAGTACCTCTAATGGACTCAGTTCCTCCAACCATGGCATCAACATGGTCTCACGAACTCTTGGTCCCAGTACCTCTAACCAAGGACAGCCTGTTTCCAGCTTTCAAAGCACTGGTGGTTATCGTCAGCCATGGCATAATAGCCATCCTTTTATGATAACCAGCATCACAAACCGAGTTAAGAAGTGTGCAGGTTGCCCGTATTACTTCCGGGATCCAATGGGACCACCTTTTCTTGGATTAGTAATCCAACACTTGGAGAAGGATGTTTATATGAAGAATGGAGTGAAGCATATATCCACAGAAAGCAACCGCTACTACCACTGTCTGTGGGAGTGTGTAAGAGCACGTCATCCTTACATATCTCCATCTATGATACACTGTGCTCCTGGGTTAATGTTAGATGCATTTCAAGAGGAGTTCCTCATGGACATCAACATGTATACTCCTTAAGTGCGGAATTTATACATTATAAACTAGTAATAATGACAGCAAGTTCTCGAAATTCTGCACTTAAGGCGTATAAAGTCATATAATGTGATCTTTACTACTGTATAGAACTTTATCGCGTTTTTTATTGACATTATTGTTTTATAAGATATACACATCGAGTTAATGTTTGTGCATGCATCTAGCTGTACTGTATTTTTCTATGCATAATTACTGATCAGCAGTTGCAGCAGTTGCCGAACCATAGTGATAACGCAAACAAACATTTTTTTTCAAATAATTTGTTTATGTTCCTAAAAAGATTATAATTATAATTTTTCAAAAATTAATTTCAATAAAGATGATGATTATACTAAATAATTCCCAAAAAAATTAATTTAAATTTTTAAATAACTCGGCTCCTAACTCGGCTCCCAACTCGGCTCACAACTCGGCTCCCAACTCGGCTCCCAACTCGGCTCCCAACTCGGCTCCCAACTCGGCTCTCAACTCGGCTCTCAACTCGGCTCTCAACTCGGCTCTCAACTCGGTGTTTAGTTTGTCTCGTTCAAGTGCGGTTTTGCAGAACAATAATGGCAGCGTTTTTCGAATGGAATATTTGTCGTATTTGTGGTTTTAGGATTTTGAAGTAGTGAAAGAGTGTTTGGGAATCGTATATCCGTTGGCTAATTACCGAGTTTTGGTTGAAAAACCTGACTTGGATTATCTGGGATTATTGGTAAAGGTCTTGTCAATAATCCTTTGCACTTTTGCTTTTCCCATTATTTTGTCTCGTTTTTCTTCTATTCAATTAAAGCTTTCGTAATTAACTGTTTCGAAGCCTTTTCAATAAAGATATTCACATTTTTATTAACTATTTTTAAATGGACTAGCATTCAGACTGTTTGAAACTTCAGACACGAAAATATTAAAAATACCTCATGCACCCCTCCCCTCCTATCAAATTTCTTTGGCTCTCGAGTATCGACGTCATTCCACGCTTTACTTCCGGATCTAAAATTTGAATTTTACTTTGAAGTTTCGTCAAAACGGAATTTATTCTTACGATCCATTCTTACAGCCTGCAAACAGAACCAAACAAGTTTTTAAAGGGAATTAAACACAAGGCGAAACACGGTTATACCACAGGAAGCCCAAAATCTACGGATAAATGTATTTTAGGTCACAGGAACCGGAAGTACGTCACCAATTAAAAGCTCTCCGCTTGATCGGCGACAATCTAAAGACTGTTCATAGATAACATTGTTTTCTGCGTGGGAAACTTTTTTAAACAAGAAGATCACTCAGTTCGATAGATACCAATACATTTAGTGCAGTCAACCAAGCTAAAAGATGCGCCTACATGTCTGCATACCACAGGAAGCCCGACAATATCTTATTACACCCACGCGTATACGCTCCATGCATGCTGTTTGTATCTGTTGATTGATAAGGAAACATATAGACTTTGTTGACGAGTTGGCAACAAAGAAAAGGCAGACAGACAGACAAATAAAAGAAAGAAAGAAAAAAAGTAAAGCAGGACAGAAATACAAAGAATGGAATATGAATAAATGAATAGAAGATTCGCAATAATCTTGAGAAAAAAATGACTTGGGTACCCTTTGCAATTGGTTTCTATAGGCCCCCACCGGACCCCTCTCAGAATCCACCATTAAGTCCAACGGCTGCCTTCAATCATGCGTTTCATCAATCAAAATGATCTCTCTAAGTGTGGTTTCACGTGCAGACAGATGACCACGTGTAATAATGATCACACTTCTCCTTTCAGACAGTCAAATTGAATTATCAGCCACTCATAGTCTACCGGTCTCTACTAATGATCTTGTTTACAGTCAATTCAAAAAACGTTGTCGTCGACCAGCTCAAGCCTACGCGACTGGATCGAAAGGAATATGGGTAACAATCACTGAAGCGGTTAAATATTCGTTCTGAATTGATTGTTCCCGCTAGTAGTAAAGATAATATTGGCGAGAAACGATTCATCAAATGCATGTGTTTGGGTTTAGAGAAAGAAAAACAAAGTAGTTATGATTCAGTTCACAATTCCAAAAATATGAAGGCATTAATAAAGATACGTCTCTTTCAACACTTCCCGCTCGCCTACAAAGGCTCGTGCTGTAAACCAGGCATAACTAGTCAGATAAAATTACTGCAGTCAACTCGGCTTCAATGATTGCTGTCCAGAGTTCCTTTCGGTTCAGTCGCGTAGGCTTGAGTTGGTCGACGACAGCGTTTTTTGAATTGACTGTATGTATTGCAATCCGCCCTGACATACATCGCCATTAAGTAGCCTGCGAAAGGCGTTCTTTTGATGGGTTTGAGGTAGAATCGGGGTTTTGGGGTTCCTGTTTCGACTACGTGCCCGTGAGCATCATACATAGTTAGCTTAGTTACGCGCGCTCTGATTGGTCGAGAACTATGCCTTATTAGTGAAAGGAACAATAATTTTTTATTTCAATAATAAATCAAACATGTGATCATGCCTTTGTGTCTTATAGTGTGTCAGTATCTTGCAAAGAGAAATTGATTTTCGATGAAGCAAAATACGTCATGGGGTTTAAATCAGTCTACTTTTTGCGACATGTAGAATAACATCAACCTCCTTCCCAGGGCCTTCTCTTCTCGCTATTTTTTCAAGATGGCAGCGCTGGAAGGGGACTAAGACGTTTTTCCTTCGAGCGGCGCCATCTTGAAGAAAAGCGAGAAAAGAAGGCTTTGGGAACGAGCTTGGAATGACATGCTTTGGAACATTAGACCACGTGTCATTCGCTGGAGTATGACACGTGGTCTGAAATGTTTCGCCCAAACTATGAAAGAGGCCCATTGCAAGGTTTATTTAGTCTATTTACTGCTACCCGAGTAAAATCAATAAAATTGGGTGTCCTTATTAATTTTGGACCATTTGTTTTTTGACCTTCACTTCTAACGTTAATCGATATGCCAGCATTATTCAAACCTGACTTGCCTAAGCGTGTTTTTAGACTCTTAAATTTTGTTTTGATCTCAGAGGATAATCGGCCAGGAATGTCACTATGACAAGATCAATCTATTGCGATTTACTCTATATGGAGTGAAACACACAAACATGCCGAAGGTAGCGGATCCACTGGGGAGAATGAAATTGGACCCCCACTTTGGAAATTATAAAGCCGAGCGTGCCATTTTTTTTTTTTTTTTTTTTTTTTTTTTTGCGTGGAGGCCATTTTGGAAACACCTCTGATCTTTTAAAATCCTGGATCTCCCATTGTTGCCGGCCGTTTAAATATTTATATAAGGTCTAACACACTGAACCCTGCGAGACATCTATTAACCATATCTATGCATGATAGGTCGGTGCCTTCCTGGCCCAGAAATTTAAAATGCTACTATCGCTAGTCTTGATAAAACAATTAGCCTTTGGATTGAGATACACAAGGGACACAAGGCAAGCGATGGTATATGGCGATAAATAACTGAGTGTTCGAATGCAAATAATTTTTACAATTAATTGCTGCACACTAGTACTATGCAACGAAAGAATCTATAATAATAATGATAATAATAATAATTTTATTACAGTCTCAAGAAACGTCTAGCTTGGCACACGTGCAATAGGGGAGACTCAGCTAACTATACTATCTATATACAATTAATAATGTAAAAGGAATATACTATATATATAAAATTAGGAATACATGGGGATTAAAAGGGCCCAGTATAGCCAGAGGAAACAGGTCACATCTTAGCTTTCATCCTTCAGAGGGGATGGAAGCAAGGACACCTGTGTTCTCAGGGGGAAAAAATTAAAAGAGGAAAGAAAAAAAAAAATCGTGGAGACCCAGCTAAATATACTATCTACATACAATAGGAATATGAAAGGGATATACTATATATATGAAATTAGGAATACATAGGGGCCCAGTATAGCCAGAGGAAACAGGTCACATCTTAGCTTTCATCCTTCAGAGGGGATGCGAGCAGGAAGGAAAAAAAAGGGTAATAACAACTGTACACGATTCTTAGGCTACATATTAAGTATTGCAAATGTTGCAATTCTTGCAATTATTTAAAATAACTTCAATATTTGTATCCTTAATACCCGAATCTATATGGTTTCCTTTCGTTTCCTTTCCTTTCCTTTCGTTTCCTTTCCTTTCCTTTCGTTTCCTTTCGTTTCCTTTCCTTTTCTTTCCTTTCCTTTCCTTTCGTTTCCTTTCCTTCCTTTCGTTTCCTTTCGTTTCGTTTCGTTTCGTTTCCTTTCCTTTCCTTTCCTTTTCTTTCCTTTTCTCTCCTTTCGTTTCCTTTCCTTTCCTTTCCTTTCGTTTCGTTTCCTTTCGTTTCCTTTCGTTTCCTTTCGTTTCCTTTCGTTTCCTTTCGTTTCCTTTCGTTTCCTTTCGTTTCCTTTCGTTTCCTTTCGTTTCCTTTCGTTTCCTTTCGTTTCCTTTCGTTTCCTTTCGTTTCCTTTCGTTTCCTTTCCTTTCCTTTCCTTTCCTTTCCTTTCCCTTCCTTTCGTTTCCTTTACTTTCATGTGCCACACATTCCACTCACCAAACTCTGCTCCGCAAAATGGCTTCCTTTAGATCGTCATGATCACCACTGTTTCTAATATCATAATTTTAAGAGTACACACAACTTACGTGGTGGTCCGATAATGACTATTGTATCAGCTCAGGCTATTCAACTATCACAACAAATGCTCCCTGCAAAGCCATAATCCGTTGATATCTTTATGCTTAGAGGTCGATACTACCAAACGGAAAGACGTGCGCGAGCTACTTTATCAGGGGCGTAGACAGATGAGCTTTAAAAACGTTAAAATGCGCGCCCCATTGACAGGCGTCGGACTATTTCGGTAATCTCTGAGAGCCAAAAATCCTAAAACCGCTGGAGCTAGTAACCTCATATCTTTCTTGCCCAGTAAATCCCATTATCTCGAGATTGTATGTGGAATTATATTTTCATTGATGGACTACTTGGAGTGGATTATCAGGGCGATAAGATCGATGTAGACCGGAAGTAGTATTTCATGAGGGCGACAGGACTTAAACGAATCGAGAATGTATGTTGTTGAGCGATATTGTCCGGGTCAGTGTAGTCTTGAGAAAGACTGTTGTTGTTGGTGACTGACGCTTCGACAGACCTGAGCGCTCGGACATCGACTATCTTTCATTTTCTCACGGGTTCTGAAGATGACCACTTCCGCTCAGGTTGTCGAAACGTACGTCAATCACCACCAACGAACATCATTCCTGGAGACTACACTCACACGGACGACCACACTTTACAAATGACCTGGGTTCAAACCATTTACTTTAAAGCAAGAATAAGCAGACGAGTACTGCCGTCATCAAGCACCTGCTTGCGCTAGATTTGTGAAGACAATCTTACCAGCTTATTTTCTGCGCGGAACCCCCAGCTTTTTAAAATCCTGGATCACCACTGAGGATGACAGGGTGATCTAGAGGAACGGATCCTAAGGGGAGTTAGGAAGGAAAAACTGCTAAAAACAACCGAACAGAATGGAGAAAAATTATTATCATTATTATCCAATTTAATATTACACTGAGGATGGCAAGGTAATCTAGAGGAACGGATCCTAACATAAATGGAGCAGGATGTGGGAAAAGACAATTATTATTATTATTCTATTAATGACGTCATCGTTTCATCGGTTCGTAGAAATAGAATTTGAAATGGCTGGGAATAAAATTCCGCGGTCTATGCAATACAAAACCAGAAGAGGTCCAGGGGCATTCATGCTCGGAGTGAAATTCTTAATAAAAAAAACGTGGTTTCCAGTCATTGCTGAATAGGCTATTTCCTACAAAAACAAAAACAAAACAAAACAAAAACAAAAACAAAACAACAAAAAACAAAACAAAAACAAACAAAAAAAAAACAACAACAACAAACAAACAAACAAAGAAACAAAGAAACAAAAAAACTCAAGTCTCAAGTTATTAAAAGTGTGCTAGACATCGGTCCCTTCCTCTCCCGCCTAAATCATATCAACCCTTTGCTTTGTGTTTATGTCAAATAAACTGATCTAATTCTCTTTCCCTTTGGTTCTCCCATTAAAAAACTTCTTCGGATCATTCAAAAATTTCGAATTAGGAAAATGGGTAAAAATTTCAATTAAGGAAAGTGTTTTTTTCTTTTTTTTTTTTGTTCGCCCTTTCCACGTTCTTTCACTTTCACATCTGGAAAAAAATTCCGGATGTGACGCAGGCTAGTTAAAGTTTGCGCGCTTTATATTTCGAATTAACTGCCGGTCGCGAGTAATCTATTATCTAACCTCAATTAATTATGACCTAACCGCGGTGTAACTGTAGTGTTGACTGAAAGCTATTGCTTTAATTCCGGAATCCCCTCAGGTATGGAATCCATTTGTTGGTTTAACTTTGTCAGAGTTCATTTTTGCAATGTCAGACATGCAGCATGAAAGACTATCTGTGAGGGGCAGCCAGTCTGCGGTCAGACAGGAAGACAGGGTATTAGAGTCGGTAAGTCGGGTATGACACATGCTTGATGTAATTTTCTTTCTTTTTTTCTATCATTTTCTTTGCTTCTTGTTGTCGGCTTTCTCAGTCATTCATGCAGTTTCTTGGTTTTCTGTCCGTCCTTCCTTTGTCCTCGTCGTGCATCAGTGTCTCTCTGGGTGGCTTTCCTACTTCCATTTCCTGCCGCGTATGTGTGTCCTTCTTGCCTACCTCCTGACTTGCATTTTCCTCCTTCTTCATTCATTTTTGCTCTTCCAACCTTCCTTACTTCCTTTTTCGCTTCCTTCTTTCATTCATTTTCTTTCTTTCCTTCCTTCCTTCATTTTCTTTCTTTTTTTTCCTTCCTTCTTTCATTCATGTTCTCTTTCTTTCCTACCTTCCTTCTATCGTTCATTTTCTCTTTCTTTCCTACCTTCCTTTCTTCTTTCGTTCATTTTCTCTTTCTTTCTTTCTTCGTTCCTTTCTTTCTTATCTCTTCTTTCCTTTCCTTTTCTTTTCCCTTCTCCCATTTTTCTTACATTCCATCATTCCTGTCTACGCCAACTCACACATTCTTTCATTCACAGTCCATTTATTCGCTCGTTAATTCTTTCATCCATTCAACATTTTTTCAGATTCTCCTCCTCCGTTTTCGTATATGTTCCCACAACGAATAGCGGGAAAATCGAGTGTAACCTAAACGTTACCAACAAATGTACAAATGCCCAAAGACAAGGCTATTCAAAACCATCAAAAATAAAATCAAAGTAATGTATAACCATTCATAGTGCAAGCTGACAAAATTTATCTAAAAACGTCGTTAATGACAAAGAAATAAAAGAAAGCATTTCCACATTAATTTGTCAAGCGATAATTTCATAAAAAATCCCAGTTAATGTCTTCTTGAAATCATCTTTCGAAAAGGATTCCCATTTGTTCTATCTTACCTTGAAATTCTGCGATTTTAGACGAATTTATTTGAAGTCTTGCCGCTTTTTTTGAAGCCAGAAGAGCAGAATGTTGCGAGGACAACTGTGTCGCGTTCACAAAATAACGAAGAGACCTATTCAAGTGGTCAGAACTCTCTAGCTCTTGAAATAAAGTGGAATATTAATGTTTTTGGGGGGGGCATATCGTATTTTTTCATGCTGCCTAGGTTATCTAACAAGAAAAGACACGACCAGAAGATTGTTTTTGTTTCTGAAGTAGTTTCGATGAAACGATAGCGGTCGCTTTGGATTCGAGATATTTTTCAATTTTTTAAAGGCTTATCTTAGGAAAAAAAATTAATTATGGAGTTGAACGGAAGTAAATAGCATTTTTTGGAGCGTTTTGAAGAATTTATTACCTGCCTCTAATCGAAAAGATTTCTAAAATCAAGTGTTTTGTAAATAAACCATTTTTATTTATCTTTAAGAGCTACCGTTTGAAGCCAGAAGCAATAAAAATTAAAATTCAACTAGATTTTAGGCTTTTGGCTCTGAATTACATGAAAAGTCAAAACAAAAATTCTTATATTAGGGCTTCATAATAGTTTAGGATGTGTTGCATTGTATTTTGTTAATTATATATGTTTTGAAATAATTTTGACAAAATGGCGCGCCAAGCGGAAGTGCGCTTTGTTTTAAAATATCGCAAAATGGAATTTTTCTGTCGTTGCCAAAAAGGGTGGAAATAATGAATTCTTGATTGAGAAACATCAGATTTTGTATATAAGACCGTTTAGGTGAGGGTAAATGGATTTCTTTGTTATTAGTTATCTTCATAAATCTGTGCGTACATCACGTACTCACTGCCAGACTTGACGAAGTCTACGATAATTGAAAATAGGGAACTTACAGTAAGCCTTTTTTTGGCGGCAAAAAAAAAAAAAAAAAAAAGTAAGTTATGATTTTCCATTTTATATAAAACCCAACTAATTACAGCTAGTACATCACAAAAGTAATAATTATTTCCATGTCAAAATCACATGACTATGAAATTGTAAATTGGGACTTCTGTGTAATTCAAGGAAAGAGAAGGCCTGGCAACTACACCTATATTCTCTAAGTATAGTTCTCAGGCTCCTTATTATATTTTATGAACCTTGTTATGTCCATACATTACTATACTAATTAGTAATTAGATTTTGATTTGGGTAGGCTGTGTTAGAAAGTAGACTGGTAACCAGTAATTGTGACTTACTAGTTTCCAGTTTTCTTGTTCATTCGCCTACACAGGGATCCCACTCCACATATTGTTTTTGAAAAATAGCTTTTCCCCCTATATTTTCGATTTCATTGATGACTATTAATATTTTTAATCTTAATATTAATCTATTATTAATCTATGATTTAAAATTGGATAATGAAGGTAAGTTAATGCCACGCGGTAGGGAGGGCATGGAGGGAAGACTTAAGTTGCTTTTGGTTAAGTTTTGTAAGTTTGGACTTAAGTTCCTTACTGCCGACATAGCCTTCTGGGGTGCTGCGCTGATTCCAACCTGAAGAATCAATAATTATTAAATCATAAATTTTGTAGTTTATATGCAAATTAATAAAGTCTAGGTTACTAGCTTTATTGAAACAAGGATATTTTGAGAAATAAAATGACACTTTTAATATAAATGTTTAGACGTTCCCACATCATCTTCAGTATAACTTTACAAGAGAGAGTGCGGTTGGTTATACTGTACATGGATCTTGCACATGTGAAAATGTGCATAAGTGTGTAAATGACCTTAGGAAAAACCAAATCAACTAAATATTAATAGTTAATAGCTTAACATAATTTAATTGTTGGTTAAGATTAGGGTTTTTCCAATTGATGTGCTTAAACAGCTATTTCAAAAAAGGTTGAATACTGAATACTGCATACTGAATAGTGCATTCCAAGACCAAAGTGCATTGTGGGTCATAGTGACATTGTCTAAAGTAGGATTAATAATAATTATTTATTCTATTTTTAGTGTATTCCAAGACCAAAGTGCATTGTGGGTCATAGTTACATTGTCTAAAGTAGGATTAATAATAATTATTTATTTTATTTTTAGTGTATTCCAAGACCAAAGGGCATTTAGACAATGTCACTATGGCCCACAATGCACTTGCACTTGGTTCTTAGAAAGCACTATTCAGAATGCAGTATTCAGTATTCAACCTTTCTTGAAAAAGCTGTATAGTGGAGTCCTATTTATATCTCAAACCCTAGAAATCTTGACATTTTCATTATCAATTCTTAGACTTATATAACAGTAATGTGACATACACTACAATCACACCCTGGATATCTCAGACCCCTTCTATCTTCAATCTTTTCCCTGGTCTCCAGAGTTTTGGGACTTACCTCTGATTTTTCCAGTTTATTTTGTGCTTCAATGTGAGTTAAAATTTCTGACATATTTGTTTCTAAAACCATCCCACCCATGACTATCTCCGACAGAATATTATGAACCTGTAAAATATGAATATATGATCATCACCGTCATCCATCATCATCATCATCATCACCATCATCATCACCATCATCATCATCATCACCATCATCATCACCATCATCATCATCACCACCAACCATTCCACCCATGACTATCTCCGACAGAATATTATGAACCTGTAAAATATGAATATATGATCATCACTGTCATCCATCATCATCATCATCATCACCATCATCATCATCACCACCAATATCAGCATCACAATCATCATCATCATCATCAAAGTCATCACCATCATCACAATCACCATTATTACAATCACCATCATCACCATCTTAATCATTAGCAAAGTGCCAGTTATAACATGTCTACATTTGACAACTCTTAAAATTCCAGTCTACTGTATGCAAGCTTAGCCTAGAATACAGCAATTTCTTTTTCGTTATTCTAATTTCTGTTTTTGTTTGCTGACCTCAGAAGTGAAACTAAGCCAACATACAATGGAGTTTTAAGAGTCCTCAATAGCATTTCAAACTTTCAATTCATAAAAGTTATCATTAGGATAATTTTAAATATCAAATCGTAAGTACTGCTTCTATATTTCAAAATTATAATCAATAACCTCTCTTACTTTGTCCATGTGGAAGATCAAGTCTAGTTCACAAACATTCTCAAAACATTTATCCAGTGTTTCTACAAATACCTATGATAAAATATTACAATTATTAACTATTAAAGAGTGTTATAGAGAAAATAGCTTAAACTGATTTTATAACCTTCCGTTTTACTGATATCATGAAACAACCTCTGGGCTGTTCTAAGTTAGGGCATGGATAACTCACATATTAAACCCTGAAACAACCTCTGGGCTGATCTAAGTCAGAGCATGGATAACTCACAGATTGAACCCTGAAACAACCTCTGGGCTGATCTAAGTCAGAGCATGGCTAACTCACAGATTGAACCCTGAAACAACCTCTGGGCTGATCTAAGTCAGATCATGGATAACTCACAGATTGAACCCTGAAACAACCTCTGGGCTGATCTAGGTCAGGGCATGGCTAACTCACAGATTGAACACTGAAACAACCTCTGGGCTGATCTAAGTGAGGGCATTGCGAACTCACAGATCAAACCCTGAAACAACCTCTGAGTTGATCTACAGTAAGTCAGGGAACTGCTAACTCGCAGATCAAACCCTGAAACAACTTCTGGGCTGATCTAAGTCAGAGAATGGCAAATTAACAGATCAAACCCTGTGATATGATTGGTCAAATGCTATGTTTTCTGGAATTTCACTGGCTCTTCAAAACAGTGTGATTTGAAACTCTTTGTGATTACATTTCACTGCTGAGAGCCAATCAAATTAAAGGATTAGCTAGAGATTTCAAAGTGATATAATTAAGATTGTTCTAACCTGTATTAAATCTAAAATACCAAGTTCGCTTTCTGAGGAGTCAACGCAGAATACAAAGTACAGTGTTGCATAGTGCCTGTATACCAGTCTGTAGTCTGAGCCACCAATGAGTCTACACATCACATAACAATGAGAAAATATGTAATTTAATCTATATTGTGACTGAGCTGAGGCCAGATGCAGGACAAATGAAACACTGGAAACATTTGAACCTTAGTGAACATCATCATCATCATCACTACCATCACCATCACCATCATTATCACCATCATCCCTGCCATATCCAGCATCATCATCATTATCTGCACATTACAATAATTATCATCTATCATCATCACCATCATCATTGCCATTCTATTTCATAATTGTCTATTATCATCTCCATCTACGTCACCATCACCATCATTGTTATCATCACCATCATTGTTATCATCACCATCTACAACATCATCACCGTCACCATCATTGTTATCATCACCATCTATGTCATCATCACCGTCACCATCATTGTTATCCTCACCATCTATGTCATCATCACCGTCACCATCATTGTTATCATCACCATCATTGTTATCATCATCATTATTGTTATCATCATCATCATTGTTATCATCACTACCAGCATTTTTTGCCTTACAGCAAGCATACTTACGTTCCACCTTCCAAGAAGTTACAGACGTTATCATCTCTCCGTGACACTAGATGAAATGTCTCTCTGATGATTTGCTGTTGCATGTCTTCTTCCTGGGGAAAAAATTAATCTTATAAAGCCCTGTTATATGGGTAAATTCTGATAATCGACATGTCCTTGAAACGACAACATGAGAGCCGTGAACTATCGATGAACGAAAGACTGCTCTAATGAGTTACAGAGAGTGAGGTGCTGCTAGGGGTAAATTTCGACGAGTGACTCGAGAATGTTCTGAATTTGTGACAGGCAGTTGTGAAATTTAAGCCTTTTTAAAGACATGACACATTACAGCAGCAGCAGTACAACAGCAGTAACAGCAAATGTACTTTAAAAAAAATCTCCAGAAAGCTTTATCCTCACCAAACAAAATCATTTATAGCTAAAATAACTACGAAATACTGTATAAATAAGCTTTATAAGCTAACATAAAAATGAGAGATTTTATCAAGAATTAAAATTCAAAAAAGCTTCACACTTTTAAGAGTCGGCGGGCAGCAAAATTCATTAAGAAATATTGTATAACAAAAGGGGTTTTTAATACGGATTCATTCTTCAACAATATTTTTTTGTACAGAAGTTAAATTTGAACGAAGCCGAAGGAACGAAGACAAAATGAAGATCTTTTAAAGGCATTTCAGCCACAATTTTCAGAGTAAAATACTAAATACTTACATAGTGTTGGTAAAACTTTGAAAGCCGTGGTTTCCCATGATTATTGAAGATTAGAATAGCTTTAATCATGACGAAATTGTAGTTGAAATCTGGACGAGGAACCAACACAGGAAACAAAATGGCGACGAGCAGGACCTTCCCGGCATGCTGTGGGACCTAGGCTATTCCCACAGGGATCCCATAAGTAAGTGTAAGTTTTCTCTCCTCTCTCTTCTACTCCTCCTCTTTTTCCTTTTTTTTTTTTTTTTTTTTTTTTTTTCCTATGGCAAGAAGAATGTACCTGGAATATCCTGGATGGACGTATCAGGAATAATAATGCAGTAATGATTGAATATAATAAAAATAATAGTTGAATATAACAGCATAACACGTAAATTGTGACCCGATTTATTATATTCACTTCTGTAAAATACGAAGAGGGTTATTAAACAGGCACTTAAAAATACTCCATTGATACAAGTTAGTTAAAAAGTACTTTTTTTAACCGTTGGTAGCTCCTTCAGTTAAAATTCAACTGCTATCAATGGAGGCCGACGGTGCGCACTTTATACCTCTTTGCAAAAGTGCTTCACGGATCAGAGAGAAGTAGTCGAAACAGACGTAGAGATCTAACTACTCCTTGTTTATACGAGTCTTGTTGTACATAATTCAATAATTTCTTTTGGGCATCACTGTTTCGAGTAGCGCCAACATTACTCCAAAATGCAACATTACGTTTTTCTACATTTGTTTTGACGAATAACATATATTTCCTATGCTACATCGCTGAAGCATTTCAAACTTATATTGTTGTTCGCGTGGGATCCCTTTGGTATTAAATATTTTGGGCTTCCTTTGTCAAAGGCCAGGTTTATTTTATAAGCTAAATTCAAGATGGTGGACAACCCAAAGTCTTTCTTCGCTATAATATCTGCAAGTTTTCATTCATATTTTCGACATTTTGAGGCTTTTAATGATGGGAAAATCACCACAAAGAAATCTATGTTCACTTCTACATAAGGTAAGCTTACCAAATGCTGATATAGAATTGATGGTCACATAAATTACAATAGCTTTTTGAGACTGAAACTTAGTTTGATGTTGTCATAAAGTAATGGTCAAAACAGAGATCTGTTTTTGCTGATTAAAGTCGTGGGTATCGTAAAATCCTACCCCACCCCAAGGCCTGTTTAAAGGCTCGATTCTCGGTGTCTGTAGGATTATTTCTATACGCAAGTAATACGTTTGTATACCTGTGAAAAAAATGCAGGTTCTGGGTACGAGATTTATGGCAATATAAAATGGTCAACAAGCATGCAAAGAAAGTGAGACCGTTGTCCCCATAATGTGAGCCAGCATAACACATGTCTTTGATGAAAGTTAACTTCGATGTTGGCTACCTGGCTGGCTATGTAACATAACGGTCAATACGCATGCCAAAAAAGGCCAATGACCTCATATAAATGTGAGCCAGCATTACACATGTCTTTAAACAATGAACGTTGAGTTAATTGAGTACTTCAATGCTGGCTATGTAATATAACGGTCAACACGCATGCGAGCAAAAGAAGACCGCTGACCCGATAATATGAGCCAGCATTACACATGTCTTTATCGTCACAACAATAAATATCGCATTCGCTCATAAGATTCGAGGTGCGGCAAAGCGTCTTAGGGTCCTTGCAGTTGTCCTCATTCTGACAGGCCCTGCCATAGACTTGAAGAAGGTCGCCATTATCCTTCCGTAACTTGTAGGAAAACTTCGCACAGAGTAAGCTTGCAGGGCATTCCTCGATTACTTTTTCTTCCAAGCAGCTGTCGTAGGAGTCGATGTTGCTACATGAGTGGCATTTTAAAGTTTCTGGTTGATAGGGAAAAAACAACAACAAAAAATTCAGGGCCTTGTCTGGGTTGCTAAATAAAAGACATCCCTTAAGAGAGGTTAGTTTTACAGTACATACAGGGGTACCTCTATTAAGTGGACACACAAATACCCGCTAAATAAAAGATGTTCGGTTTTTTCAATAGTAAATGATGGGAAGATAATTTCAGACCCATATGCCTATGCATGTATATATAGCTGCCTGTCCGCTGAATAGAGGTTTGTTTCATAGTAAGTACAACTGTTTCAAAAAAGGTTGAATCCTGAAAAATGCATACTGTCATAGTGACATTGTCTAAAGTAGGATTAATGATAATTTTTTATTCTATTTTTATTGCATTCCAAGACCAAAGGGCATTGTGGGTCTCGTTAATTTGTAATAAAAAGTAAATATACAGCAATTAACTCTACGTGTAGTTAATATATTGTTTCAGATGGAATACACTAAAAATAGAATAAATTATTATTACTTATCGGCTACTTCAGACAATGTCACTATGACCCACAATGCACTTTGGTCTTGGAATGCACTATTCAGTATGCAGTATTTAGTATTCAACCTTTTTTGAAATAGCTGTTTATGAAAAGAGAATTTGAGAATTTCACAGTAAATGTATGGGAAAATAATTTGAAGGTCGTGTAACTAGCTGTCCGTTTAATGAAGGGTGTCCGCTGAATAGAGGTGTTGCGTTAGAGTTCGATATTCCCTACTAGCAGGGAAAGTTCCATAAAAAATGACTTCTTTTTGTATTAAATTCGGTAACCTAGTCATCACTTTTTAATCCTAAATGAATCATTTTTATGTGCAAAAATTTTGTTTTCATAAGTGATATGTTTTTTATCGCGCGAAAACAGAGAACTCATTGAATCTTTTTCCTGCCCCTCGGGGAATAATTGTCTCACTCGCACCTGCAATTTTCTGCTAATATTCTGTACCCTAACGAGTTAAAGACCGAAAAAGACGGCTTTTTTCAGGCAATTTGATTAGGACCTCAAGCCTGACTGTCACTGATCAGATGAATATCTCGGTTAAGATCGTCTCACTCGAAGAGATAAGATCAGCCTTTTATCTAAGACCTCGAGAAGCTTGCCAACTATAACACAAAATGTCAGAAAAAACACGCCTTAAAAAATATGCTTTGGGATAAAAAACAATAGAATATTTAAGATATTTAAGATAGAATGTTCTTGTAATGAACTGTACCTTATGAATTTGAGCCATAAATATAACAATTCCTTTTTGTTTACACGAAAAATGAATACGTACTGATTGGATAATTAAGGATACTCATTTATGTATTTATGTACTGAAATTCAAACCAACTCAATCTATAGCTCTTTGTACTATTGATATTAATGAAGTCGTAAATATCCCAATTTTGGCTCATTAGTCTTGGTCAAATTGCCGAGAATACTAAAACAGAATTTTACGTAGGTGAAGTTGAATAGAGACGAATTGTGAGTGACAATCGAGCAGACAAAGTCAATTTAGCAATATCGAAAGCAATTGTTTCTCGTGTTTTACGATCCCCGAACGGCAGGATATTGGACTGTTGGACTG
Source organism: Actinia tenebrosa (assembly GCF_029948245.1). Classification (NCBI taxonomy): domain Eukaryota; kingdom Metazoa; phylum Cnidaria; class Anthozoa; order Actiniaria; family Actiniidae; genus Actinia; species Actinia tenebrosa. The sequence continues at coordinate 6,356,538 of NW_028292569.1, read as the reverse complement.
CAAATCAGGTGATAAGTTATTCCTTCTCGAATTTAGTTTTGTTTGTTTGTAAAAAATAACGAGGAAAAATTTATCTTAAACTAAAAATATAGGTGAATAATTAGAAGTTATAGCTTAAGAAATGTTTCCCCTCTATTAACTATGCTCAAAAACAATACTGCTCAATAAAAGTTGAAGATTTTCTGGTTGCTTTACATTTCTTCAAAGTAAAATTATATAACAAGTTTTTGTTTAGGTTTAAAATTTTAATTATTTACAGCTCAGTTTTATGCACGAAATATAAAATGTTTGCTGTGTTTAATCTTTATATTTTTAAAGATTTTTACATCAATGTTTTTGAGATCAATAGCTTTAGAATTTGAGAGGAAATCTTTCACTATTGACCTTTCGAGAGGTATTTAATACAAATGGTTTAAAACAAGAATATGTTGGGACAAGTGAAGCTTTAAAAAATATCACAAAAAGCACAAAAATACACGTACAAAATGAATGAAACACTACATACCTGTAAATTTGAAGGTAGTGAAGAGAGCGAGAAGGCAGATATATAGTCCAGCCATAGTCGAGCTTGATTTTATCAATAAAGATTAAACACGTGAACGTTGTCAACCGAAACACGTCAAGTCACATTCACCAGTCAAAAACATATGCTGCAAAACAAAGAAAAGTGCCCCAGGGGGTGGGTCTTAAGCAGGTTAATAAGAGTTTACAGTCTGAGGCTCATTTTTTCCAAGGGAGGGAAGGTAGGTCGTTTATCCGCTTGAGTCTATGACTTTTGGTCCTCGATACGCATGAATTTAGACAAAATTACTAATAATAAACAACAGTTGGCATATTATATTCATAGGAGAGATTGATTCAAAATTTATTTCATATCTTTAAAATTTTAGGATAGAATGGGCGCACATCGTTATCCCTCTACATTGGTATGTGCCCGCGGTCATTTACTTGAGCTCGCAAAACACCGTATTTCCCAGTTTGCACTTCGACGCGGGATTCTATTTTACCCGGTTCCGGTTCATTTTCATTGTCGTATTATCCAATCAAATGACAACTATATAATGACGTTCATTAGGCGTTACGATAAACTCGAATCCCATTCGGATTACCGAAAAAAACGCGGGCTCTCAAAACGTTAATTTTCCAAAGTCTATTACGCATCCTCAGATAATAATACTTCTGGCCATTTTTCCACTTTTAATCTCCAACATATCTTGCCGTACTATGATAATTTTCCTATGACCAAAGTCGTCACCACGCATGCCCAGATTAAAAAACCGCTGACTATCCTAGAGCCTGCGTTACAACTGTCACCTTGACAACAAAGCACCTCGCATTCCTTGGCATCATTAGCAGCTTGTAGACAAAATCTTTCGTGGTCTTTGCAATAGGCCAGCTCGATGCAGCTTTTCTTGTATACATTCGCGTGAGGGAGCTCGTAGCTGACCTTTCCACAGCGAGTTTCGAAACCGCATTGTACGAGCTCGCTGTTTCGTTCACAGTCTTGGAATGAGCTGTAGCTGTGGCAGAAGTAACACTGTAGCGAGGAAACTGGGGGAATGATGGAAAATAGTTATGAATTAATAATGGGAAGGTGGGACGGATGGACGGATGGACGGATGGACGGATGGACGGATGGACGGATGGACGGATGGACGGATGGACGGATGGACGGATGCTTTGCTTGCCTGAGTAAATTGGATGGATACAAGGACGTATGTAAAGATACATACTAATTTGAAGTAGTCTCCTTTCCTCCCTCAGCTCATTTAAATAAGATCAATTTTGACATACTGAGACTCACATGTTCTTATCAAGTGCTCCCCCCTCTATTCTCTGCCCACGAATCATCACCCTAAAAACACTTCCAAGAAACATAACATTTCCTATGATATTCCAATAATATTTTTAAAAAGATTTCCTAACTATGAATGCCTAACTATGTTTTGACATCTATTGTAGATACATCTTCATTTTTAACACTGCTTACTATTCTGGCCGCCAATTCTCATTCTTAAAACGCTTCCAAGAAACACAACCTTTCCTATGATATTCCAATAATATTTTTAAAAAGATTGCTCAACGTTGTCTTCTAAATCCAAGAGTTTTCTTTGCTTATCATTGAACATAAAAAGCTTAATTTCCACACGATGTAAAACTTACAAGAGATAAAGCACCATCGTCATGTCATATAAACAATCTCGTCATCGAGCTGACTACTCTATATGTCCCTAGCTATAGTAATTTTCGAATTCTTATGCTAAAAATATCGCATTTTATTGGATTTATTATCGCATAGGGTATCTTTCAGTTTGTTAATTAACCTTCTACAACTTCGGTGAAGGTTAGAATAATGCCTATAACTGAGCAAATTAACAGATTAGCTTAGGAACGCACTTTTAATCTGGTAAGATAAAGACTATTGTACGAAACAAGTACAAAATACGTCTTTAACATTCAGAATTTAACCGCTTTTCTTTCTTCTTACTGGAGCGCCCTATAAGATCTCGACTACAAAATTTCCTATTTTTTACAACGGCTAAATCAGCAGTTAACCTAAAAGTATAAAAACAAGCCTAAAATCGCTACCATGCAAATCACAAAAAATAGTTCATCCCACAAGCAGTATTAAAAGAAAAAGAATTTCTTTCTCGAAAAATAATGACCTCGACATTCAATGAAAAGGTCTTTCTTCCGACTACCGGACGACATTGATGGCAAAATATCCTTCAAATTCGTATTTTAGCTCCATTATATTTCCCTATCAAAGACCAAACTCATTAATTTGTTTCCGTAAACAATTTTGATAATGTTAAACTATAAAAGTAAGGCAGTTCGTTTGTTGAAAATATTTCTTCGAGTTTATGAGCGATTGTGTTCGCTATCGAAATGAATGACTGAATGAAAATATATTGTAGTAAAAAGGAAGCCACTCGCTCGACCCCCAATTCAACTCAGTTTAAACCTCATCGTATGACAATGCTTTCGTATAAGACAGTATTCTATATCAGGGGTTGAGAAATTCAAGCGGGAAAAAGTACGAAATCTGCAGCCAAATGGCAACAAAACATTTTTTTCTGGCTGAGTCTTATAGTTAGCAGCTGCATAAGTAGCTTGATATACCTGCGCAGATCAGCTCAATTAGATACATTATAACCGCAGTACAAATATATAGTCTATATATATTCTCATATAGAGAAAGAAATAGCGGAAAAAGAAGGAGTTCCACTGGCATGGCTTACCTGATGTAAACAGAGCACAAGCTAGAATAATCTCGATAAAAATTCTCTGCATCTTCGCCATGGTTTGGATAATATTATTTTGTTTAGTCTTGGTATAAAACAAATGATTTTAAAGGTTCTGTGTCGGAAATATTCGTAACAGATAATGCCGGCAAAGCCAATTAAATAGGTTCATTGAGTAGAACTGATGGCGACGTCATGACAAAAAAGTAAATTCTGGGGTAACCCCACGGCAAGCTAATAACATTCTCTGTAGCCACTCCTAGGCCTGATTGCACAAGGGTGAAACATACCATATCTACTCGAATAAGGGGAGGGAGGCGCTTATTGAACGGGAGGAAACGCGTACACAACTGTCAAAGTATGCTTTACTTTTAATATCAATGTTATACTACTACAACAGTACTGGTATTAGTATGCTATAAAGAGAAGAAGCACTTATGTTAATTTTCTATATATCAAACGTGGTGTACATGTGCTCTATCAACTTTTATTCATTAAAATGTGCGCGATGTAGTCAGATTGTAGCATTTTTTTTCAATGTCACTGTCCCCTTCTTGGTCTGAGTCTATCAGCAGTGTTGTCTTAGAGTTGATTTGTCATGTTTTTTAGTTATGCACAATTTCTCGAATAAGCCTTCCCTTAAGGTGCGAGGCGCTTATTGGGGGGGAGGCGCTTATTATTATTTTTGCTCAAAGGGGGCACTTAGTCGTGGGAGGCGCTTATTCAGTGGAGGCGCTTATTCGGTGGAGGCGCTTATTATTATTTTTGCCCAAAGGGGCACTTATTCGGTGGAGGCGCTTATTCGGTGGAGGCGCTTATTATTATTTTTGCCCAAAGGGGCGCTTATTCGGTGGAGGCGCTTACTCAGGGGAGGCACTTATTCAAGTAAATACGGTAATAGCGCTCTGCGACGAATAAATTGTATCCTGTAGTTAAGTCCATGCTGTTGTCCAATAAATTTATCAACTTAAAAGAGAAGGGATCCCAGTAACCAATCGTGAACACTCTAATCCGATGCTATCATTAGATTATTTGTTTGATCGTTGGATTTCGGATGACGTTAACGGCGGAGTATCACTTAACCTGATTTAGGAGATGCTCGTCTTAGAAAAGTGTGAAACCAAGTATTAATTGCTGGTTTTCAATCATTCCAAAGAGAATGAAATAAAAGACATGGCGGCCATGTTGGATGTATAAAAAAATACACTAATGACGAATCTTTTGTTAAATTCGTGGAACATGGCGATTGTAAAAACCATATTCAATAAAGATAATCATAAAAGAATTAGCCTGAAGTTGAATTTAAGATTTAATTAATGTTTTGTCATTTTGTAATAAGTTCATTTGTCATACAAGTTTGAAAGTTAAATCTTCATTATTTTTACAATACTACAGACGTTTTTGACAGCCTATTTTGCATACTGAATGACTATACGAGGATGCGCGGCGTGTCTAGTAAATGAGTATCCCTGCCAGTGCGCATGCTGCAAATGCCATAGCACCACTGACAATAGAAACCCCGGTGTTTGTCTCTTTCCAGTCACACCAATGTTTGTCGTCAGGGGTGGAAGGCAAAGATGGTACCGTCCAATTTTTCACTTCTTTGAACTACTCTTGATCGTTACACTTTTCGTCAGGGCAGCATTCAACCTTAAAGAAAAGAATAAAGAAAGAAAGAAAATGCTAAGCCAGCTGATCAGTCATTCATTTGCTCCAAATGGTGGTGAAACGCTGACCGCCTGCTTGGTACTCAGCTCAATCAGAGTACCCGAAAGAAAACCTTAGGTAAGAGAGTTAACAGCACATCAAACAAACTGAATTTACATGTGGCGTCCACAGGGCTAAAACCATAGATTTGAATGACGATGGATTAACAGCGTACGCCACCTATGCTACCCAATATAACTAAAGGGTAACCAAAGATGGCGATCGTGGTTTGTAGTATTAATCTATATGGCGTTACCTGACATTGCGTAGCACCTCCACGGACGTTTTTACAAAATTTCTCTCCGTCTGGAGTGCAGAAAGAAGAGACTGTGCAGCTTTTGGCGTAGATTCTCTTTTTTTCCGTCAAGGAATAGTAGGAGAAGTAAGCACATCGATCAAGAGGTTTTTCTCCTTTTACTTGATACTCGGGTTTTGAACAGTTCTGAACTACGTTTCTCGTGTTACAATCTTCGAAAGAAGAACCACTGCCTTGAGCGCACAGCCAACAAAAGAGATCTTTAGATTCTATAAATAAAGAAATAATGCTCAAAAGAATGACACATGGTCTGAAATGGGACAACATTGCACCATAGCTGAAAAGCATTCCTAGTAAAGAAATGAATAATACTCAAGGGAATGACACATGGTCTGAAATGGGAAAACATTGCACCATAGCTGAAAAGCATACCTAGTAAAGAAAGAAATAATACTAAAGGGAATGACACATGGTCTGAAATGGGAAAACATTGCACCATAGCTGAAAAGCATACCTAGTAAAGAAAGAAATAATACTCAAGGGAATGACACATGGTCTGAAATGGGAAAACATTGCACCATAGCTGAAAAGCATTCCTTGTAAAGAAAAAATACTCAAGGGAATGACACATGGTCTGAAATGAGAAAACATTGCACCATAGCCGAAAAGCATTCCTTGTAACGAAAAAATACTCAAGGGAATGACCATGGTGTGAAATGGGATAATATTACACAATAGCTAAAAAGCATTAATTCCTATATTAAAGAAAGAAATAATACTCAAAGGAATGACGATGTTCTTAAATGAAAAAAATATTTCCCCATAGATAAATAAGCATTGCCTAGTAAAGTAAGCATTGCTAGTCAGGAAAAAGAAGAAGAAAAAAGACAAAAAACAAAAACAAAAAACAAAAAACAAAAAACAAAGAACAAAAAAAACAAAAAAAAACAAAACAAAACAAAACAAAAACAAAAACAAAAAAACAAAAAACAAAAAAACAAAAAAAACCGGAAACAACATGACTTTGAGTATGTATGAGTTTTCTGTCACCCATCCAGGTACTGACCTCCCGTAACCGGGCTTGACTTACACTCTAGGAATGGCTCAAGTTTTTTCCACTGCACCACGGTTATAAGAGAATTAGCATAACAATAGCCTTGAAAACAATGCATCGAATGGACTAGACTTTTTAACATCAAATTTTCAACCGATTCCGTGCGTGGCAGAGATACAAGGGATTAGCCGATATGGTCTGGGGGCCGGCTGGTCTCTCCCCTGATGCTTCGGCTAGAACATTTTCTTGCGTAATTCGTACACCCAAGGGCAGAAGGATTTAATCGCCGTCAGGTCCGAAGTCCATACGACGCCCCAGCTCTGCGGATGTCTCGGGGGTATGGCAAAGTAGAGTCGATTTTTTTTCTTTTTCTTTTTTTTTTTTTTCATTTTTGGCGGACGAGGGTTCGTGTCCCACCGCATACACATAGTATTTTTCATTACAATATCTTTTATCTTCTGTTTTTTTTTAATGAATTCAAACACTCAAAATTGGTAGCATATTTTCAGTTATAGAACAACTACTTGATTTCTAGATCGTTGCCTTCACTCCCCGTAAGGGGATCTTCGGTGAGGTCGTCGCTCCAGTGATACGCAATACTAGTACATTCATTTTCTTAAAGCATAATGACATAACACTAAGCTCAGAGAACCCGAAGAAAAACTTTCAACCATTCCCAAGAGAGTGAAATAACAAAAGACACGGCGGCCATGTTGGATGATATAACAAAAGAGAGTAAGACGAATCTTTTGTTAAATTCATCCAACATGGTGGCTGTGAAAACCATCAATTCATAGATCTATAAGTCCTGCAATCGACCAGGGAGACAGTGAGACCCGTTGCATAATTTCTAATTCCATAGAAAAGTTAGCAAAAGTTTTAACTTCAAAAGTTAATTGTTGTCCCACCTCACGGATGGCAGCTCTCGTAAGACTATACTTGCCTAGTACCTAGTTGGGGTCTCAAGGTATTTTTATACTTTTGAAAATAGGTCACTACAATTTCAGACAAGCCAAAACGCGTTTCACAGCTAGCAAATAAAGACATTGTGAAAGGAAAATATTAAATGAAAAACGCCGACCCTGGACTAAGGACCAGGACTCCTGGCTCCTACGGACTCAATTTACTCGTTTTTGTTGTTGTTGTTGTTTTCCCATTGAAATTTTGCTGAAATTCTGATTGGTTTCGCTTTCGTTGCCATGGCAACCGAAACACAAAACACCAGAGACCTTTATATATGCGGATTTTTTGCTAAAAATGGTTCTTTTTTTCGGGGAAAAAAGTATCATATCCCGAAAATAGATAGATTGAAGTGAACTTTAGGATCATAAAATAAATTTACATCACTTTGAGAAATTTTTGGATTTTTTGACCAGAATAACCCCTTAAATTTTTGAATGATGTCCAATAATTGTTCAAGTAGTAACATGATTTTCGTTGATTTTAAGGCTAATTTTCATTGATTATTAGATCATATTTTGATAATTTTGATCATAAAATTTTGAAATCGAAAAAAAAACTTTACAGCTATTGTCAAATTGTCAATTGTCAACTCACAGAAATTCTTGTAAAGCTAACAAGAAATTTTTTAAATTCTAAATCAAACATTTTTACCTTGAAAAATTATGTAAGAAATATAGGTGTTGGAAAAGAACTTGAAGCGAAAAAAAAGCCAAAAATACGAAAATTTCAAGTCAATACAACGACTGAGGAAATGGTGTTAAATAATTTAATTGAACCGGCACAAATTTTTTCTTTTTAAAAAAAAACAGGCTTATTAGATTATTTTATTAAAACTTTGAATCCCAATTTGGTGTTAAGAGAATTTTCGAAAAGAAACGTTAACTTGAAAATAACTTTGAAGTATAATTAAACTTGAAAGTTGATTAGCAAAACTAGTGAACGGTAATTATTAGAACAGTGAGTTGAATTAATAAGGATAATGAATTTGTTAATTTACTAACCTGAACTTGCCAAAATAGCAAGAAGAACCGCAAGAAACAATGTCTTCATTATTTGACTGAAAAAGTGTTCCAATTTTCAAGAGATTGAAACCAGAAATTCTTTCTTTGAGAAGGAGGACAAATTTCCTTGAACTTGAAGAAACTTCGTGTCGTATCTACACATAGATATCGAGGAATGTAAACAGAAACATTTTAAAGTCAATAAAGTTGAAAGGATTTTTTTGTTGTTGCTTGACGTTCTCGAGTGCTCTCCTACGTCTAATTTGCACATGTAAAAGCATATTATCTTGTATATATAGTATAATGGTAGAAAATGGTGTTAAGTCAAAACTAGTTAACAATTTGATATAAACTCGCATGTAAGTAGACATGCGCCTTTTCATTTGTATGTACATTGTTTTCTTAGGGGGGAGAGGAAGGGAAGAGAATAGTAAATTATTTAATAACTAAGAACGTGGAAAAAGTCAAATTTGTTTACTAGTACGTGATATTAGAAGCGAAGTCTATTAAGAGTGTCACTAGCTTGTTTCCATGACAACGACGGAGAAATACGCAGTCCCAGTCCTCCTCCTTGACATTCAGAACATTCTAGACTGAAACATTTTAAAATGCGTACGCATGCAAAAATATTTTCCCGAATGTCTTTTCTCCTAAAATCGTTGAATCATGTTAAATGATATTGCAGACCGTTGATATTTACCTTGGAATAAACTATTTTTAATTGTAAACGCGCGATTACACGGAGCAATTTTCTCTGCAAATTGTCTCGTAACAGCTAGCGTTACGACACAAGTTGCAAGAAAGTTTATACGACAAGGGAGACGCAATCATTGCCAAAAGTAGAAACGAATTCTACATTCTGCAACAACTGCTGCAACTTGTCTCGCAACATATTTTTTCAAATTACGTTGTAGGTTACGCGTCTTAAATGACAAATTCTTATTTGAATAAATTATAAAGACAGCCCAGCATTTATTTCGGTCGTTAATTTTGGAATAGTTTATGAATAGGACGTTTGCCTGATGGCGTCAATGACCTCTACTACCAGACTCCCTTGCACACTTTCTCTTGTTCAGTTAATTAGCACCAATTGTCTTACTATTCTCATGAGGGAATGCAAATTTAAATAAGAACGAAAATCCGCGAAGCATCTTGGTAGTGGGAGTCAAATGACCCCATCATGCAAACGTCCTATTTAAAGGTCAAGTACTTGAGTTTCAGCGTTAACTCATAATTAAATAGCTAAGTTAGAGAACGAATGATATATATATTTCTTTTTATAAATGATAATTACAAAAGTCGATAAACTTTTTCTTTAACGCAGACACGTTTTAGTTAATTGTTGTTTTTACATGTCCGGTAAAGACTCAAATATTGACAGATAGATAGCATATACACATATCTATGAAGCGAAACAAGCTAGAAGGGATGAGTACTTTAAAAGGACTCGATGTTAACATAAAGAACGTATACAGCTATTTCAAAAAAGGTTGAATACTGAATAGTGCATTGCAAGACCAAAGTGCATTGTGGGTCTCGTTAATTTGAAATAAAAAGTAAATATACAGCAATTAACTCTCTACATGTAGTTAGTATATTGTTTCAGATGGAATACACTAAAAATAGAATAGATCATTATTATTAATCCTACTTTAGACATTGTCACTATGACCCACAATGCCCTTTGGTCTTGTAATGCACTATTCTGTATGCAGTATTCAGTATTCAACCTTTTTTGAAATAGGGATATTCACATTGCGCGATTTTCGTGTTTAAAACACCAAAAGGAAAATAGCAAGTAAAACCAAGCACATTCTACTAGTGAAGACGTTGTTGGTGACAGAACTTGCAGATCCATCAACCCAGCTACAGTCTTCATCATCTTCTCCACTTTGAGGATTTTTTGAAGGATTCAAAGGCTTCTCTGTCGGTTCTTCTGTCGTCTCACGGGGAGAGAGTGAGGTACTCGTTGTTGTCTTGAAAGTCCGTCGTGTCGTTGTGGCTGCTGTCGTAGATGGAGCAGTAGTCGTTGCAAAACCTACTTGAAAATTGCAAAGGTTTGTTTCACAGCATTGCACTCGGCAATATTTTGCTTCTCCACCGGGCACGCTTGCACAGAAGGTGCTGTTTTTGCTGCATAATGCTTCAGACGTGCAACTCTTTGCAAAAATCCGACTTCCATTTTTAAAATAAGAGAATGTAGCACATCTCGTCCAAGAAGAAACTTTACATGGCTGTTTAATTTTATTGTCATCACAGAGCTGAAACGACGACTGACCACCCGGACACATCCAACACTGTAGTGAAGAAACTGTGAATAGATAATGATCCAACGATTAGGTTCATGCACTCTCTGTACTCTCTCATGCACACCAGTGCTAAGTATTTCGTGCGAGCATTCACAGTAAAAATTACAGATTTAAGGATTCGCCGAAAAAGGGAATCAAGCGTGGTATGACTACGATTTTTTTTTCTTTCTTGTTATATTTTCATCTTTTTTTTTTCTCGGATTATTATCAGCTATGCCTAGCAAGTCTCATTTTAAAACCGAGGGTAAATAAAGTTTATCTATCTATCTATAGCTAG